>NW_028127966.1:0-39562 GCF_965231255.1 Vanellus vanellus
CCCCTCCCCCCCCCCTCCCCTCCCCCCCACTGAGTTTCCAAACAAACTCCTCCGATTCATTCCCACTTCCTTTTTCGGGGGGGGGGCGGGGGAGGATTAAAACAAAAAAAAAACAACCCCAAAAACCCGTAAAAAAACACCCCAAAAAATCAAAAAAAACCCCAAATCCGAAAAAAAAACCCACCCCCCCCAATTCTGCAAAAAAACCCTCAAACTCCCCCAAAATCAAAAAAGCAAAAACAACCCCCCAAAATCTACAACCTCCCCCCAAAAAAATCCGCAAAAAACCCCACCAACCCCCCCAAAAAATCCGCCAAAAAAAAACCAAACCCAAAAAATCAGCAAAAAAACCCCAAACCCCCCAAAATCCGCAAAAACAAGACCCCCAAACCTTAAAAAATCTGAAAAAAAACCCAATAACCCCCCCAAAATACGCCAAAAAAAACCCCAACCCCCCCCAAAATCCGCAAAAAAAACCCCAACCCCCCCAAAAAAATATCTGCCACAAAAAAAAAAACAAACCTGAAAAATCGGCAAACCCCCTCCCCCCAAACCCCCCAAAATCCGCAAAAATAAGACCCCCCAAACCCTCAAAAAATCTGCAAAAAAAAAACCAACAAAAAAAAAACCCCAAATCCACAAAAATAAAACCAAAAAACCCCCAAAAATCCACCAAAAAAAAACCCCAACCCCCCCAAAATCCGAAAAAAACCCACACCCCCCCCAAAAATCCGAAAAAAAACCCAACAAAATCCACAAAAACACCCCACCCCCCCCAAAAAGCCGCAAAAAACCCCCAACCCCCCCAAAAATCCAAAAAAAAAAACCCCGACCCCCCCCAAATCCGCAAAAAAACACCCAACCCCCCAAAATCCAAAAAAAACCACAACCCCCCCCAAAAATCCGAAAAAAACCCCCAACAAAATCCACAAAAACAACCCAAACCCCCCAAAAAAATCCGCAAAAAAAAAAAACCAACCCCCCCAAAATCAAAAAAAAAACCCCCGAACCCCCCAAAATCCACAAAAAAACCACCCAACCCCCCAAAATCCGAAAAAAACCCACAACCCCCCCAAAAATCCGAAAAAAAACCCCAACAAAATCCACAAAAACAACCCAAACCCCCCAAAAAATCCACAAAAAAAAAACCACCCCCCCCAAAATCAAAAAAAAAAAACCCCGAACCCCCCAAAATCCACAAAAAAACCACCCAACCCCCCAAAAATGCAAAAAAAAAACCCCAAACCCCCCAAAATCCGCAAAAAACCACAACCCCCCCCAAAAAATCCGCAAAGAAAACCCAAAAGCCACAAAAACAACCCACCCCCCCCCCAAAAAAGATCCGCCAAAAAAAAAACCAAACCCCAAAACCCCCCAAAATCCACCGAAACAACCCCACCCCCCCCAAAACCACCTGCAAAAACCACCGCAAAAAATCCGTAAAAAAAAAAAACCCCAAACCGCCCCCCCAAATCCTTAAAAAAAAAACCAAAAAAAAAATCCCCGAACCCACGAAAAAGCCGCAAAAAAAAAAAAAAAGCCGCCAAAAAAATAAAAAAAAATCCACAAAAAAAAAAAAAAAATCCCCCGAACCCCCAAAACAAAACAAAAATCACCAAAATCCGCAAAAAATAATAATTAAAAAAAAAAAAAACCTAAAACCGAAACCGCCCCCCCCACTACACCCCCGGAGTCGCCCTCCCCCCCCCCCCTCCCCGAGAGGTCACGCGCCCCTCCCCCCATCCCCCCCCATCCCCCCCCTCCCCCCTCCGAAGATTCATTCCCCCCCTCCCCCCAAAATTTCCCCTTTTCGGCTTTTTCCGAAGCCCTTTTTCTCCCCCTTCTCCCAATACCCCCAAAAACCGCCTCCGCCTCAAATTTACGCCCCCCCCAAAAAAATATACAAAATTCATGAAATCGTCGGGTTTAAATGATATTTTTAAATATTTTTGGGTTTTTTTTTTTTTTTTTTTCCCCTCCCCCCACCGCCACGTTCCCCTCTTTTCTCCCCTTTCGGCCCAATTTCGGCCCAAAATCGCGGCCGAGTTCCAACTCGGCATTTCTGGGAAATTCCGCCCCTCCCGTCCGCGTTCCGCTTTGTCATCTCATTCTTCGGAATTGATTTATGATTTTTTTTTTTATTTTTTTTTAAATTTTTTTTTTTTCCCCCCTCCGTTTCTTTTCTTTATTTATAGAGATTTTTTTTTTTATTTTTTTGCAGTTTTTGGACCCGTTTCTTCGGGAGGAGCGGGAGGCGGCCGGAGGGGGGGGGAGGGGGGAATGACACATCGGATATTTCCCAATCGTCCCCACCCCGGAATTTTCCTCGAAAAAGGTAAATTAAAAAAAAAAAAAACAAAAAAAAACCCCAAAACAAACTTAAATTCTACATCGGGTCCCCCCTCCCCCCTCCCAGTTGCGGGGGAATGGCATAACTGGGGCGGAGTGAAGGGTTACTGGTGGGTGATGGAAGGGGGGGGTGGGTGGGGGAGGGGGGGGGGTGTGTGGGTTGTGATGTGCCACACTTTGGGTTGTGATGTGCCACACTTTGGGTTGTGATGTGCCACACTGTGAGTTGTGATGTGCCACACTTTGGGTTGTGATGTGCCACACTGTGAGTTGTGATGTGTCACACTGTGGGTTGTGATGTGCCACATTGTGGGTTGTGATGTGCCACACTGTGAGTTGTGATGTGCCACACTTCGGGTTGTGATGTGCCACACTGTGGGTTGTGATGTGTCACACTTTGGGTTGTGATGTGCCACACTGTGGGTTGTGCTGTGCCACACTTTGGGTTGTGATGTGCCACACTGTGAGTTGTGATGTGTCACACTTTGGGTTGTGATGTGCCACACTGTGGGTTGTGATGTGTCACACTTTGGGTTGTGATGTGCCACACTGTGGGTTGTGATGTGCCACACTTTGGGTTGTGATGTGCCACACTGTGTGTTGTGATGTGTCACACTGTGGGTTGTGATGTGCCACACTGTGTGTTGTGATGTGTCACACTTTGGGTTGTGATGTGCCACACTGTGGGTTGTGATGTGCCACACTTCGGGTTGTGCTGTGCCACACTTTGGGTTGTGCTGTGCCACACAGTGGGTTGTGATGTGCCACACTGTGGGTTGTGATGTGTCACACTTTGGGTTGTGCTGTGCCACACTTTGGGTTGTGATGTGCCACACTGTGAGTTGTGATGTGCCACACTTTGGGTTGTGATGTGTCACACTTTGGGTTGTGATGTGCCACACTGTGGGTTGTGATGTGTCACACTTTGGGTTGTGCTGTGCCACACTGTGGGTTGTGATGTGCCACACTTTGGGTTGTGATGTGCCACACTGTGGGTTGTGATGCGCCACACTTTGGGTTGTGCTGTGCCACACTGTGGGTTGTGCTGTGCCACACTTTGCGTTGTGATGTGCCACACTTTGGGTTGTGATGTGCCACACTGTGGGTTGTGATGTGTCACACAGTGGGTTGTGATGTGTCACACTTTGGGTTGTGATGTGCCACACTTTGGGTTGTGATGTGCCACACTGTGGGTTGTGATGTGTCACACTGTGAGTTGTGATGTGCCACACTGTGGGTTGTGATGTGCCACATTGTGAGTTGTGATGTGCCACACTTTGCGTTGTGATGTGCCACACTTTGGGTTGTGATGTGCCACACTGTGGGTTGTGATGTGTCACACAGTGGGTTGTGATGTGCCACACTGTGGGTTGTGATGTGTCACACTTTGGGTTGTGATGTGCCACACTTTGGGTTGTGATGTGCCACACTGTGAGTTGTGATGTGTCACACTGTGGGTTGTGATGTGCCACACTGTGGGTTGTGCTGTGCCACACTTTGGGTTGTGATGTGCCACACTTCGGGTTGTGATGTGCCACACTGTGAGTTGTGATGTGCCACACTTTGGGTTGTGATGTGCCACACTGTGGGTTGTGATGTGTCACACTGTGGGTTGTGATGTGCCACAATGTGGGTTGTGCTGTGCCACACTTTGGGTTGTGATGTGCCACACTGTGGGTTGTGATGTGCCACATTTTGGGTTGTGATGTGCCACACTGTGGGTTGTGATGTGCCACACTTTGGGTTGTGATGTGCCACAATGTGGGTTGTGATGTGCCACACTTTGGGTTGTGCTGTGCCACACTGTGGGTTGTGATGTGCCACACTGTGAGTTGTGATGTGCCACACTGTGGGTTGTGATGTGCCACACTGTGAGTTGTGATGTGTCACACTGTGGGTTGTGATGTGCCACACTTTGGGTTGTGCTGTGCCACACTGTGGGTTGTGATGTGCCACACTTTGGGTTGTGCTGTGCCACACTGTGGGTTGTGGTGTGTCACACTGTGGGTTGTGATGTGCCACACTGTGGGTTGTGATGTGTCACACTTTGGGTTGTGATGTGCCACACTGTGAGTTGTGATGTGTCACACTTTGGGTTGTGATGTGTCACACTGTGGGTTGTGATGTGCCACACTTTGGGTTGTGATGTGTCACACTGTGAGTTGTGATGTGTCACACTGTGGGTTGTGATGTGCCACACTTTGGGTTGTGATGTGCCACAATGTGGGTTGTGATGTGCCACACTGTGGGTTGTGATGTGCCACATTGTGGGTTGTGCTGTGCCACACTTTGGGTTGTGATGTGCCACACTGTGAGTTGTGATGTGCCACACTGTGGGTTGTGATGTGCCACACTTTGGGTTGTGCTGTGCCACACTGTGGGTTGTGATGTGTCACACTGTGAGTTGTGATGTGCCACACTTTGGGTTGTGATGTGTCACACTGTGGGTTGTGATGTGCCACACTTTGGGTTGTGATGTGCCACACTGTGAGTTGTGATGTGCCACACTTTGGGTTGTGATGTGCCACACTGTGAGTTGTGATGTGCCACACTGTGGGTTGTGATGTGCCACACTTTGGGTTGTGCTGTGCCACACTGTGGGTTGTGATGTGTCACACTGTGAGTTGTGATGTGCCACACTTTGGGTTGTGCTGTGCCACACTGTGGGTTGTGATGTGCCACACTGTGAGTTGTGATGTGCCACACTTTGGGTTGTGCTGTGCCACACTGTGGGTTGTGATGTGTCACACTGTGAGTTGTGATGTGTCACACTGTGGGTTGTGATGTGCCACACTGTGGGTTGTGATGTGTCACACTGTGATTTGTGATGTGCCACACTTTGGGTTGTGATGTGCCACAATGTGGGTTGTGATGTGCCACACTTTGGGTTGTGATGTGCCACATTGTGGGTTGTGATGTGCCACATTGTGGGATGTGCTGTGCCACACTTTGGGTTGTGATGTGCCACACTGTGGGTTGTGATGTGCCACACTTTGGGTTGTGATGTGCCACACTGTGAGTTGTGATGTGCCACACTGTGGGTTGTGATGTGCCACACTTTGGGTTGTGCTGTGCCACACTGTGGGTTGTGATGTGCCACACTGTGAGTTGTGATGTGCCACACTGTGGGTTGTGATGTGTCACACTGTGGGTTGTGATGTGTCACACTGTGATTTGTGATGTGCCACACTTTGGGTTGTGATGTGTCACACTGTGGGTTGTGATGTGTCACACTGTGGGTTGTGATGTGCCACACTTTGGGTTGTGATGTGCCACATTGTGGGTTGTGATGTGCCACACTTTGGGTTGTGATGTGCCACATTGTGGGATGTGCTGTGCCACACTTTGGGTTGTGATGTGCCACACTTCGGGTTGTGATGTGCCACACTGTGAGTTGTGATGTGCCACACTTTGGGTTGTGATGTGCCACACTGTGGGTTGTGATGTGCCACACTTTGGGTTGTGATGTGCCACACTGTGGGTTGTGATTTGCCACATTGTGGGATGTGCTGTGCCACACTTTGGGTTGTGCTGTGCCACACTGTGGGTTGTGATGTGTCACACTGTGAGTTGTGATGTGCCACACTGTGGGTTGTGATGTGTCACACTGTGAGTTGTGATGTGCCACACTTTGGGTTGTGCTGTGCCACACTGTGGGTTGTGATGTGCCACACTGTGAGTTGTGATGTGCCACACTGTGGGTTGTGATGTGCCACACTTTGGGTTGTGATGTGCCACACTGTGGGTTGTGATGTGCCACACTGTGAGTTGTGATGTGTCACACTGTGGGTTGTGATGTGCCACACTTTGGGTTGTGATGTGCCACACTGTGGGTTGTGATGCGCCACAATGTGGGTTGTGATATGCCACACTTTGGGTTGTGATGCGCCACAATGTGGGTTGTGATGTGCCACACTGTGGGTTGTGATGTGTCACACTGTGATTTGTGATGTGCCACACTTTGGGTTGTGATGTGTCACACTGTGGGTTGTGATGTGTCACACTGTGGGTTGTGATGTGCCACACTTTGGGTTGTGATGTGCCACAATGTGGGTTGTGATGTGCCACACTTTGGGTTGTGATGTGCCACACTGTGGGTTGTGATGTGCCACACTTTGGGTTGTGATGTGCCACACTGTGAGTTGTGATGTGCCACACTTTGGGTTGTGCTGTGTCACACTGTGGGTTGTGATGTGTCACACTGTGAGTTGTGATGTGCCACACTTTGGGTTGTGATGTGTCACACTGTGAGTTGTGATGTGCCACACTTTGGGTTGTGCTGTGCCACACTGTGGGTTGTGATGTGCCACACTGTGAGTTGTGATGTGCCACACTGTGGGTTGTGATGTGCCACACTGTGGGTTGTGATGCGCCACAATGTGGGTTGTGATGTGTCACACTTTGGGTTGTGCTGTGCCACACTTTGGGTTGTGATGTGCCACACTGTGAGTTGTGATGTGTCACACTTTGGGTTGTGCTGTGCCACACTTTGGGTTGTGCTGTGCCACACTGTGAGTTGTGATGTGTCACACTTTGGGTTGTGATGTGCCACACTTTGGGTTGTGCTGTGCCACACTGTGGGTTGTGATGTGCCACACTGTGAGTTGTGATGCGCCACACTGTGGGTTGTGATGTGTCACACTTTGGGTTGTGATGTGCCACACTTTGGGTTGTGCTGTGCCACACTGTGGGTTGTGATGTGTCACACTGTGAGTTGTGATGTGTCACACTGTGGGTTGTGATGTGCCACACTGTGGGTTGTGATGTGTCACACTGTGATTTGTGATGTGCCACACTTTGGGTTGTGATGTGCCACAATGTGGGTTGTGATGTGCCACACTTTGGGTTGTGATGTGCCACATTGTGGGTTGTGATGTGCCACATTGTGGGTTGTGATGTGTCACACTGTGGGTTGTGATGTGCCACACTGTGAGTTGTGATGTGCCACACTGTGGGTTGTGATGTGCCACACTTTGGGTTGTGATGTGCCACACTGTGGGTTGTGATGTGCCACACTGTGAGTTGTGATGTGCCACACTGTGGGTTGTGATGTGCCACACTTTGGGTTGTGATGTGTCACACTGTGAGTTGTGATGTGCCACACTGTGGGTTGTGATGTGTCACACTGTGGGTTGTGATGTGCCACACTTTGGGTTGTGCTGTGCCACACTGTGGGTTGTGATGTGTCACACTGTGGGTTGTGATGTGCCACACTGTGAGTTGTGATGTGCCACACTGTGGGTTGTGATGTGCCACACTTTGGGTTGTGCTGTGCCACACTGTGGGTTGTGATGTGTCACACTGTGGGTTGTGATGTGCCACACTTTGGGTTGTGATGTGCCACAATGTGGGTTGTGCTGTGCCACACTTTGGGTTGTGATGTGCCACACTGTGGGTTGTGATGTGCCACACTTTGGGTTGTGATGTGCCACACTGTGAGTTGTGATGTGCCACACTGTGGGTTGTGATGTGCCACACTTTGGGTTGTGCTGTGCCACACTGTGGGTTGTGATGTGCCACACTGTGAGTTGTGATGTGCCACACTGTGGGTTGTGATGTGTCACACTGTGGGTTGTGATGTGCCACACTGTGGGTTGTGATGTGTCACACTGTGATTTGTGATGTGCCACACTTTGGGTTGTGATGTGCCACACTGTGGGTTGTGATGTGCCACACTTTGGGTTGTGATGTGCCACAATGTGGGTTGTGATGTGCCACACTGTGGGTTGTGATGTGCCACATTGTGGGTTGTGATGTGCCACAATGTGGGTTGTGATGTGCCACACTTTGGGTTGTGATGTGCCACACTGTGGGTTGTGATGTGCCACAATGTGGGTTGTGATGTGCCACACTTTGGGTTGTGATGTGCCACACTGTGGGTTGTGATGTGCCACACTTTGGGTTGTGATGTGCCACACTGTGAGTTGTGATGTGCCACACTGTGGGTTGTGATGTGCCACACTTTGGGTTGTGCTGTGCCACACTGTGGGTTGTGATGTGTCACACTGTGAGTTGTGATGTGCCACACTTTGGGTTGTGATGTGTCACACTGTGAGTTGTGATGTGCCACACTTTGGGTTGTGCTGTGCCACACTGTGGGTTGTGATGTGCCACACTGTGAGTTGTGATGTGCCACACTGTGGGTTGTGATGTGCCACACTTTGGGTTGTGATGTGCCACACTGTGGGTTGTGATGTGCCACACTGTGAGTTGTGATGTGTCACACTGTGGGTTGTGATGTGCCACACTTTGGGTTGTGATGTGCCACACTGTGGGTTGTGATGCGCCACAATGTGGGTTGTGATATGCCACACTTTGGGTTGTGATGCGCCACAATGTGGGTTGTGATGTGCCACACTGTGGGTTGTGATGTGTCACACTGTGATTTGTGATGTGCCACACTTTGGGTTGTGATGTGTCACACTGTGGGTTGTGATGTGTCACACTGTGGGTTGTGATGTGCCACACTTTGGGTTGTGATGTGCCACAATGTGGGTTGTGCTGTGCCACACTTTGGGTTGTGATGTGCCACACTGTGGGTTGTGATGTGCCACACTTTGGGTTGTGCTGTGCCACACTGTGGGTTGTGATGTGTCACACTGTGAGTTGTGATGTGCCACACTTTGGGTTGTGATGTGTCACACTGTGAGTTGTGATGTGCCACACTTTGGGTTGTGCTGTGCCACACTGTGGGTTTTGATGTGCCACACTGTGAGTTGTGATGTGCCACACTGTGGGTTGTGATGTGCCACACTTTGGGTTGTGATGTGCCACACTGTGGGTTGTGATGTGCCACACTGTGAGTTGTGATGTGTCACACTGTGGGTTGTGATGTGCCACACTTTGGGTTGTGATGTGCCACACTGTGGGTTGTGATGCGCCACAATGTGGGTTGTGATGTGTCACACTTTGGGTTGTGCTGTGCCACACTTTGGGTTGTGATGTGCCACACTGTGAGTTGTGATGTGTCACACTTTGGGTTGTGATGTGCCACACTTTGGGTTGTGCTGTGCCACACTGTGGGTTGTGATGTGTCACACTGTGAGTTGTGATGTGTCACACTGTGGGTTGTGATGTGCCACACTTTGGGTTGTGCTGTGCCACACTTTGGGTTGTGATGTGCCACACTGTGAGTTGTGATGCGCCACACTTTGGGTTGTGATGTGCCACACTTTGGGTTGTGCTGTGCCACACTGTGGGTTGTGATGTGTCACACTGTGAGTTGTGATGTGTCACACTGTGGGTCGCAGTGCTCCATCTGCAAACCCACAGTTGGAGTTTTTTCTTTTTTTTTGTTTTTTTTTTTTCTTTTTTTTTCTTTTTTCTTTTTATCTTTTTAATTTTTTTCTTTTTTCTTTTTTCTTTTTTCTTTTTTCTTTTTTCTTTTTTCTTTTTTCTTTTTTCTTTTTTCGTTTTTTCTTTCTTCTTTTTTTCTTTTTTTTTGTTCCTTTTTTCCTTTTTTTGTCTTTTTTTTTTGTCTTTTTTTTTGTCTTTTTTTTTTTTTTTTCCTTTTTCTTTTATTTTTTATGCTTCAAAAATGGGGATCCCGAAGTGTCGTTGGGATGTGCCACCACAGTAGAGGTCTTGGGGGGGTTTGACCAATGGAGACACGTTGGGATGTTCCACCACCGTAGAGGTCTTGGGGGGGTTTGACCATGGGGGGACACGTTGGGGTGTTCCACCACCATAGAGGTCTTGAGATGTTTGACCAATGGAGACACGTTGGGGTGTTCCACCACCGTCGAGGTCTTGGGGGGGGTTGACCAATGGAGAGACGTTGGGTGGGAGGTTTGACCACTGGAAACGGAGAAGACCACTCCCGTTTCCCCCTCCCCCCACCCCAGAACCGTCAAACCAAACCCAACCCCAAACCCCCTCCCGAAACCCACAAAAAAAAACACCACAAACCCAAAAAACTGTCGAAAAAAGGAATTTTTATTGATTACACCCAACACCGTTACGCCCAAACCGGCGCCTAAAAAAGCCCTTTGGCCTAAAAAAGCGTTTTTTTTTCATTTTTGCCTTAAAAAAGCGCTTTATCCCCCTCTCCTTTTTTTTTTTTTTTTTTTTTGCATAATTTGGGCTCAGATTTTTTTTTTTTTAAATTTTTTTTTTTTTTTTTTTTGTAGTTATTCGGGACGGTGTCATCTCCCGCTGTAGACGTCCGTCGTCATTCGGTGCCGTTTTTTGCCTTCTGCGCTGGAAGAAACTCCACGGGAGACAGCGGTTGGGGCTTCCGGAGGTACGGAAAAATCCGGAGGGGGGTTTAGAAGAAGTGAAGTGTGTGTGTGTGTGTACACACACACACACACACGTGTGGAAGATGTCCTCCCGCGTCCGTCCCCGCGTGGGTCTGTCTATCGCATGGGGTAGACGGGGGCTTCCGCTTCCGCCCGGGGGAGGGCGGCGGCGCGGCTGGAAGAGAGGAAAGGCGGGCGGCCGTCAGGGGGGGGCCACCACCGCCACCATCACCGTCACCACCGCCACCATCATCACCACCACCAAAACCATCACCACCATCATCACCACCACCATCATCACCATCACCACCATCACCATCATCACCACCACCATCATCACCACCACCATCACCACCACCACCACCATCACCACCACCACCATCACCATCACCACCATCATCACTGTCACCACCACCATCACCGTCACCACCATCACCATCATCACCACCGCTACCACCATCACCACCATCATCACCACCACCATCATCACCACCACCATCATCACCACCACCATCACCATCACCACCATCATCACTGTCACCACCACCATCACCGTCACCACCATCACCATCATCACCACCACTACCACCATCACCACCATCATCACCACCACCACCATCATCACCACCACCATCATCACCATCATCACCATCACCATCATCATCACCGTCACCACCATCACCGTCATCACCACCACCACCATCACCACCACCACCACCAGCACCACCATCATTACCACCACCACCACCATCATTACCACCACCACCACCATCATTACCACCACTACCACCACCATCATTATCACCATCACCACCATTATCACCATCACCACCACCTCAATCACCACCATCACCATCATCACCACCACCACCACCACAATCACCACCACCATCACCACCACCATGACCATCACCACCACCATCGCCACCTCCACCATCGCCACCTCCACCATCGCCACCTCCATCACCGCCATCACCACCACCGCCACCACCATCACCACCACCTCCACCATTGCCACAAAATGTCTGTGTTGGGAAAAAATGTCTTTATATTGGGCAAAAGGGCTCTATATTAGAGGAAAAATGGCCCTATATTGGGGGAAAATGGCCCTATATTGGGGGAAAATGGGTCTATATTGGGGGAAAAAGGCCCTATATCGGCGGAAAATCGCCCTATATTGGGGGGAAATGGCCCTATATTGGGGGGAAATGGCCCTATATTGGGGGAAAATGGACCTATATTGGGTGGAAAAAGGCCCTATATTGGGGGGAAATGGCCCTATATTGGGGGGAAATGGCCCTATATTGGGGGAAAATGGACCTATATTGGGGGATAATGGCCCTATATTGGGGGAAAATGGACCTATATTGGGTGGAAAAAGGCCCTATATTGGGGGGAAATGGCCCTATATTGGGGGGAAATGGCCCTATATTAGGGAAAAATGGGTATATTGGGGGGAAAATGGCCCTATATTGGGGGGAAATGGCCCTATATTGGGGGGAAATGCCCCTATATCGGGGGAAAAATGGCCCTATATCGGGGGAAAAATGGCCCTATATTGGGGGATAATGGCCCTATATCGGGGGATAATGGGTCTATATTGGGGGAAAATCGCCCTATATTGGGGGAAAAAGGCCCTATGTTGGGGGAAAATGGGTCTATATTGGGGGGAAATGGCCCTATATTGGGGGATAATGGCCCTATATTGGGGGGAAATGGGTCTATATTGGGGGAAAAATGGCCCTATATTGGGGGAAAATGGGTCTATATTGGGGGAAAATCGCCCTATATTGGGGGATAATGGCCCTATATTGGAGGGAAATGGGTCTATATTGGGGGGAAATGGCCCTATATTGGGGGAAAATGGGTCTATATTGGGGGAAAATCGCCCTATATTGGGGGATAATGGCCCTATATTGGGGGGAAATGGGTCTATATTGGGGGAAAAATGGCCCTATATTGGGGGAAAATGGGTCTATATTGGGGGAAAATGAGTCTATATTGGGGGGAAAATGGGTCTATATTGGGGGGAAATGGCCCTATATTGGGGGAAAAAGGCTCTATATCGGGGGAAAATGGCCCTATATTGGGGGAAAATGGCCCTATATTGGGCAAAAGGGATCGATATTACAAAAAAAAATAGCTCTGTTTTGGGCAAAACGGCTCTATAAAGAAAAAAAATGGCTCTTTATTAGGAAAAAATCGGCTCTATATTGGGCAAAAAGGCTCTAAACTGGTCAAATTTGCCATTTTTTGGCAAAATCGCTATAAATTCACTGAGAGCGCCGTATATTCACCCGGATCGCTCTTTTTCGGCAAGACGGCCCCGTAATCAGCGGGAGCGCCCAAAATCCGTCCAAAGCGCTCTTTATTAGGTGAGGTCATCGCCTATTTGTGGAAATTGCCCAATATTCCCAAGATTCGGCAAAGTTGCCCCATATTCGGCAAAATAGCACTGTATTTTGCGAGATCATTCCATAGTGGGCAAAAATATCCGGTGTTCAACCGGACCGTCCTATATTCCTCGGAATCGAGATATATTCGTCGAAATGGAGGTATATTCGTCGAAATCGAGATATATTCGTCGAAATCGAGATATATTCGTCGAAATGGAGGTATATTCATCGAAATCGAGATATATTCGTCGAAATCGAGATATATTCGTCGAAATCGAGATATATTCGTCGAAATGGAGGTATATTCATCGAAATCGAGATATATTCGTCGAAATTGAGATATATTCATCAAAATCGAGATATATTCGTCGAAATCGTGATATATTCGTCAAAATGGAGGTATATTCATCGAAATCGAGATATATTTGTCGAAATCGAGATATATTCATCGAAATCGTGATATATTCCTCGAAATGGAGGTATATTCATCAAAATCGAGATATATTCGTCGAAATTGAGATATATTCATCGAAATTGTGATATATTCCTCGAAATGGAGGTATATTCATCAAAATCGAGATATATTCGTCGAAATTGAGATATATTCATCGAAATGGTGATATATTCATCGAAATCGAGGTATATTCATCGAAATCGAGATATATTCGTCGAAATTGAGATATATTCCTCAAAATCGAGACGTATTCATCAAAATCGAGGCATATTCATCGAAATCGAGATATATTCAGCGAAATGGAGGTATATTCCATGAAATCGAGATATATTCCTCAAAATCGAGATATATTCCTCGAAATCGAGATATATTCCTCAAAATCGAGGCATATTCAGCAAAGTGGAGGTATATTCCTCAAAATCGCGATATATTCCTCGAAATCGCGGTATATTCCGCGAAATCACGATATATTCAGTGAAATCGCGATATATTCCTCGAAATCGCGGTATATTCCGCGAAATCATGATATATTCAGCGAAATCGCGATATATTCCTCGAAATCGCGGTATATTCCGCGAAATCACGATATATTCAGCGAAATTGACATATATTCCTCGAAATCGCGATATATTCAGCGAAATCGCGGTATATTCCGCCAAATCGCCATATATTCCGCGAAATCGCGGTATATTCCGCCAAATCGCCATATATTCTGCGAGATCGCCATATATTCCTCGAAATCGCCGTATATTCCGCCAAATCGCCATATATTCCTCGAAATCGCGATATATTCCCCCTCTTTCCTCTCTGCTCCTCCCGGCGACAAACCGGAGCAGCGCAACGAAGCGGAAACCGTCCCGTGAGACACCGAAAAAAAAACCAAAACCCAAAACCAAACCCAACCCCCTATTTTATTATTATTATTTTTTCCCCTCTCCCCCTCCCCTCCCCCCCCCAACTTTGATCCTGCCTCAAATTTTCGACAAAATTTCTCTTTCGACCAAGAAAACGTTCCTGGGGGGGGTGGGGTGGGGTTTTCCCCGGCGACGACCGTTTCGTAGAGGATGTCCTACCCCCGAGCTCAAGCTTTGAGGTTCTACTCTTCGCACCCGTCTCTCTGAGGCCGCTCCACACCTCCTCCCCCCCCACACCAACCCCCCCCCCTCCCCCGCCTCGATTAATCCAGCGAATTAATTAAAGAGGGTCCAACCAACTGAACCTCAACGCGGGAGCGTTCGTAGCGCGCGGCGTGCCGGGCGAAAGAGGAGAAGACTCACTTACCCGCGTCATCTCCGTGGGTTTGTGTGTCAGTCGCTGTGGACGAAACCAAAGAAGATGGAGAAGTCCTTCCCGGGTGTCACCTAACCCAACCCCTCGCTGCCCCACGGAGGACGGTCCCTACCCTCTCGCTGGCCCGGGATTAAAAATATCGACCCACGGTTTGGGGGAAAAGGATGGGGGAGGGGAAGAGTGTCTTTTTTTGGGACGACTCACCATCCGGTGAAATCTCTGGCTTTCCAGGCGTCCACCACCTCGGCGATGGTCCTCACCGCCCGACCGTCGGGAAGCTTGAGGTCATCGTCGGCGTCGCCGTTGAAATTGCCGCAGGGAGCGCAGAGGCGGTTGCCCAAAGCGGCGCCGACCGTCACCGTCACCTCTCCGCTGGGACCGAAGAGGACGGTCATCCCCGAGGTGTGGGAGATGGTGACGTTCGCCGCCGTGGCGCTGAGGGAGACGGCTTTGGACACCGTGGTTGGCAGGCGGGTGAAGAGGCCGTTGACCTGCAGGAAGGCAAAAAGCCAAAAACGGGTTAAAAAAACGCCAAATTGCCCCATCCGAAAAAGTACAGCGCGGAGATACCATTGGGGTTGACCACCCGAAGGCGTCTTGAGGGAGAGGAGATAAATCCGACCCAAATTTTGTGTCTTAATTTAATTCCTCCTCTTACCCGTCCTCGAGCGGGTGAAGAGACGGTCAACCTACAGGAAGGCGAAATGCCAAAAACGGGTTAAAAAACCCCCAAATTGCCCCATCCGAAAAAGTACAGCGCAGAGGTACCATTGGGGTTGACCACCCGAAGGCGTCTTGAGGGAGAGGAGATAAATCCGACCCAAATTTCACCTCTTAATTCAATTCCTCATCTCACACTTCCTCAACTGGGTGAAGAGACCCGGTGAAGGCAAAATGCCAAAAACGGGTCAAAAAACCCCAAATTGCCCCATCCGAAAAAGTACAGCGCGGAGATACCATCGGGGTTGACCACCCGAAGGCGTCTTGAGGGAGAGGAGATAAATTAAGACATGAAATTTGGGTCGGCTTTAATTACTTCCTCTTACCCTTCCTCGAGCCCTGCCCCCGCCCTGCCCCGCCTTACCCACACCTCCATGTTGTTATTCACGGTGATAAAAGCTTCACGAAAAAAAACGAAGACGGCCGCGGCGGCCGGCGTGTTGTCGTCGCGGCACTCGCTGACCTCCACCACCACCTTGAACCAGTTGGGCGATTGCTCGTTGCAAAGGGCGGCCATCTTGTAAGTGCCGCTGAGGAGGAGCTTTCCCCCGGCGCCGTCAAAAGTGGTCAAAAAAGCCCCCGGAGAAACGCGACATCGGCCTTCCCGTTCCACGCAGCGCTGCGTCCCGTCCCGCGTGACGCAGACCTCGCGCGGGGAACACCGTAGGTCCTCGCAGACGAGTCCCCGGGTTGGGTGGCAGTGGCATTTGGCGGAGCAGTTGCCGGAGATGATGGTTTCACCCGCCTGGAAAGGGAAAAACGGGAAGTTTGAGCCGGGTGGACACCGTCTCTACATCTTGGGGGTGGGGGTGGGGGGAGTGGGGGGAGTTTCCCACCTTCAAAAGGGGGCAAAAATCCCAAAGAGAAGAGAAAAAAAAAAAAAACCCAAAAAAAAACGGGAGACGGATTTGGGGGAGTTTATGCAACTCAACGACTTAATTGTCCTTTTTTTCCCTCCCAGGTCCGGCGGAGCAAAATAGGAATTTTTAGGCTGTTATTAAATGCAAATTTTTTGGGACTTCTGTCCTTAAAGTGTAGCGGGAACCCACCACATGGAAGACGGAGTCGCAAAACCGGTTGCATCGACTAAGTGGGACAACCAGTCTCATCGAAGATGGAATCCCCAAATCCGTTGCGTCATCCGGATGGGACAACGCACCTCATCAAAGACAGAGAGTCCCCAAACCCCGATGGGACAACCCACCTCACCCAATGAGTCCCCAAATCCATCGTGTCACCCGGATGGGACAACCCACCTCACCCAATGAGTCCCCAAATCCATCGTGTCACCCGGATGGGACAACCCACCTCACCCAATGGGTCTCCAAACCCAGATGGGACAACCCACCTCACCCAAAGGGGTCTCCAGACCCAGATGGGACAACCCACCTCACCCAATGGGTCTCCAAACCCAGATGGGACAACCCACCTCACCCAATGAGTCCCCAAATCCATCGCGTCACCCGGATGGGACAACCCACCTCACCCAATGAGTCCCAAAATCCACTGGATCACCAAGATGGGACAACCCACCTCTTCAAAGATGGAATCCCCAAATCCACTGGGTCACCCAGATGGGACAACCCACCTCACCCAATGGGTCTCCAAACCCAGATGGGACAACCCACCTCACCCAATGGGTCTCCAAATCCATTGCGTCACCCGGATGGGACAACCCACCTCACCCAATGGGTCTCCAAACCCAGATGGGACAACCCACCTCACCCAATGGGTCTCCAAACCCGGATGAGACAACCCACCTCACCCAATGAGTCCCCAAATCCACTGCGTCACCCGGATGGGACAACCCACCTCACCCAATGGGTCTCCAAACCCAGATGGGACAACCCACCTCACCCAATGGGTCTCCAAACCCGGATGGGACAACCCACCTCACCCAATGAGTCCCCGAATCCACTGGGTCACCCAGATGGGACAACCCACCTCACCCAATGGGTCTCCAAACCCGAATGGGACAACCCACCTCACCCAATGGGTCTCCAAACCCAGATGGGACAACCCACCTCACCCAATGGGTCTCCAAACCCAGATGGGACAACCCACCTCACCCAATGGGTCTCCAAACCCAGATGGGACAACCCACCTCACCCAATGGGTCTCCAAACCCGAATGGGACAACCCACCTCACCCAATGGGTCTCCAAACCTGGATGGGACAACCCACCTCACCCAATGAGTCCCCAAATCCATCGCGTCACCCAGATGGGACAACCCACCTCACCCAATGGGTCTCCAAACCCGGATGGGACAACCCACCTCACCCAATGCGTCCCCAAATCCATCGCGTCACCCGGATGGGACAACCCACCTTACTGAAGATCGGACACCCCAAGCCAGTTGCCTCAACTCAACGGGACAACCCAACTCATCGACATCTGAGGCCCCAAACCAGCGGTACCGCCTAGCTGGGACAACCCCCCTCATCGCAGATCCAGTCCCCAAACCAGTTGCATGGTGGCGACAGAGGACAACCCACCCCGACAACCCTCCCTCCACCCGCCGGCCACCCAATAAACCGCCGGATGCCAAGCTTCCGTGGTCCACCTCACCTTGAAATACCGTCCCCGGTGCGTGCAACCACACTGCTCCAGGGACACGCAAGCTTCTCCGTCGAAGAGGTACCCGTCGTCGCACTGGCAACCCTCGAAGCACGTCCAGCCGCACGGAGGCGGCGCGGAGAGGCCGGCGCAGGTGAAGTCGCAGGTACGGGTGCAGAGCTCGTAGTGGCTGTGGGGTGGGCAGGAGAGGGCTGGTGGTGGTGGTGGTGGTGGTGGTGGTGAAAAAAAAAAGAAAAAAAAGGGGGGGAGGGGGAGAAATAGCCTTATTACTCCTCAAAATTCTGACTTTTTGTCCCGGAACCAACGGGGCGTCCCTATGGGAGACGGGAGACCGGTGGCCAACCAACGGGGGGCTGCAAAAGATGGGAAAACAACGGAATCCCGCTTTTGGCCCCCCCAAATTAAAGCCTCCGCCTGTGGCTCATGACCTGGAGGCAACGGCAAAGCAGAGGGGGACCCGTTTCCAACTCGTTTGACGCCAATATTGAGGTTTCGGAGGCGTTAAGGCGGGAATTTCTTTTTTCCAGGGTGGTATCGGTGGGAAATAGGTGACGGAAACCCCAAAAAGGAGTTTTTTTTGGGGGGGGGGAGGTTTAAAAAGAATTTCTGGGCTATTTGATAGATTTTTTGGGGTTTTTTTTTTGGGGG
The DNA here is from genome assembly GCF_965231255.1 of Vanellus vanellus. Lineage (NCBI taxonomy): Eukaryota > Metazoa > Chordata > Aves > Charadriiformes > Charadriidae > Vanellus > Vanellus vanellus. Next base: position 18,676 of record NW_028127966.1, read on the forward strand.
GGGGCGGGATATCACACGGGTCGTTGGTGCGTCTTCTCCGTGAGGAGGGCGAAGGCGAGTCTGCCTCGAAAGCGGGAAAGAAAAAAAGCCGCCATTGCAAAATGGGAGGGTTTTTCGGGGAAGGAAGGGAAGGGGGGGAACTGTGGGAGGAAGAAAGGAGGCGAAGCGGCTCCGCGGAGATATTCTGCGGCGCTTACGGCAAAAAGCGGTCGTTCTCCACCCGCCGATCTCCGCCCCGGCGGCTTGGCAAGCGGCGGCGTAGGCTTGGAGGCTGTGGCACAGGGCGTCCCGGGCGCCCTCGGCAGCGCAGACGTCGTGGAGGCAGTGGTTGAAATACACCACCGGGTTCACCCGGGGGTGACACGATGCGAAAGGTCCCGCCGGGTCCCGGATGAGGCCGCAGGAGTCGCCGGCGACGTAGGGAGCGGTGGCGTCGGCGGTGTCACAGGAGGGGCAGGCTTCACCCTCGCAGCCGTCGCCGCAGGCGCCGCCGTCTTCCGTCGGCGTCTTCCAGGAGGAGACGAATTCCTCCGTGCTCCGCGCCAGGGAGCCGTCGGGCAGCCGGAAATCGTCGCCGGGGTCGCCGTTGTAGTTGCCGCCCAATCCGCACAGGCGGCCCCGGTAGGCGTCGGGGATGGTGATGAGGAGGTAAGTGGCCACGTTGTAGAGGAGCCGGAGGCCGGCGGCGGTCTGGAGGACGATGTTGTTGCCTTCTTGGCCAACCCGGAGCTTCTTGTCCTCCGTCACCAGCGGCAGCGTGTAGCGCTCCCCGTCCACCTAGGATGGGCGCCGGAGGGGGTTGTGGACTGGAAGGGGAGGGGGGGGGGATTTGGGGATGCCACCCGCCCCCGCGCGCTCGCCGGTGGCATACGCCACGCGCCGGGTTGGCGCCGGGGGGTGTGGAGGGGATGGGGACACCCCGACTTCCCGACGAGGGGGAATTCCGGTGTGCCCCAAAGGGTTTTCCGCATGCCTGTGCGAGGAGGGACGGGGACATCCCGGGGCTGCCGGCGCAGGGGGGATTCGGCAACGGGCGCCATGCGACGGCGGGGCGGGAGATTTTGCGGGCGGGCATCCCTCCCGCGTGCGCCGAGGGACAGGGACACCCCGACGTGTGTGTGTGTGTGTGTGTGTGTGTGTCCCGCCACACACACCCACCTTGCGGTGGTTTTTCCACGCGCCATTTTTTACGTTACGATTTCGCTACGCGCGTGGGAGTGGGTTCTCGCCTGCCCCGGGGGCGCACCCCATAGATTTTGGACACCCCCCCCAAAGAGGAGGCGCCCTCCTGACTCACCGTCACCTCCCACTTCCGTCCCCTCTCCATGCTGACCGTGTAGCCGTGGATGGCGACCACCACCTTCTTCATCAGGGCCACCTTGCCCCGGCCGCCCGCGCCGTGCTCCAGCAGCACCGTGAAGTTGGCCAACCCTCCTCGCGCCTCGCAGAGCCGCGCCAGGACGTAGGCGCAAGAACCCCGCAGGTCGAAAGCTCGCCCGTCGAAGGTCACGTAGTGGGGGTCGCCCGACACCACCAGCCGCCCGTAACCGGCCGGGTAGCACCCCAGCACCCCGTCTTCTACTCGACACTCCTCGTGGGCGCCGCAGAAGACCTCCTCGCACTCCACCTCCCCTTGGGCTTTGCAACGGCACCTCTCCCGGCAGGAGGCGTAGAATTCCTCGCCCTTCTTGTAGTAGCGACCCCGGTGCTGGCAACCGCACTCGCCCGCCGGCACGCACTCGTCGCCGCTGAGGACGAAACCCGGGTCGCAGAAACAGCCTTCGACGCACAACGCCGACGCGCAACCCTGGGGGACGGCCGGACCCCGGCACGTGGCCGGGCAGCTGCTGCCGCACAACTCGTAGTGCGAATGGCGGGGGCAGGAGGGACCTGCAAGAAGAGGAGGAGATGGTGTGAACCCAACCGCCCCCACCACCACCACCACCTCCCCGGCTCGATTTGGCGGCTAAAAGCACCGGGGGGGGGAGCGTTGCAACGGAGGTCGAGGGGGTGGGAGGGCAAAAGGGGGCTCAAGTCTTGGGCGGGGGAGGAAGGCGGAAGGCGGGATGGGTTTGTTGAGCTCCGTGGGAAGGAGGAGGTAGAAATTTGGCTTCGGAAATGGTGGAACGGTGGTAGGTTGGAAGGGGCACCTCGAAGAGCATCGAGTTCCGAAAAACGAGTCGGAGGGGATTTTCCCGCCTCCTTATTTTCGCGCCGAAACGCATCGTTCGGCCTCGGGGCTGCGGAGGGAGAGGATCAAATCGGTTTTCTGGAAGGAGCGGTTGGAAAAAGGGCAGATGAAGCCCATTCTCACAGCAGCCCAAAGCCTAAAGAGCAAATCCGAGCGGATCTGGAGCATCGATATCCGCTCCGGAGAGCGCCGGGAGGTGATTTTTTGCGCTCCTCTTCCTTTGCACGAAGGAAGAAAATCTGGGGGGGGGGCGACGGGGATTTATTTCCCGCCGTGGCACGAAAACGAAGGAAATGAACTTCGTTTCGGAAACGAGTCGGAGGAGAATTTCACCCCACGCCCCCCCCCCCCTCTTCCCCCTCGTCGCAACTCGTCCTGCGGCCTCGGAGGGAGGGGGTAAACTAACGGCGTTCCAAAGGAGATGTTGGAAATGGGGCGGATAAAGCCCATTTTGGAAGGGTTTGGGGTCTCCATCGGCTCTAAAGGAAGCCACGAGTGGGCGGTTGGGCTCCAAACCTTATTTTTACGGCCGAGGGCGGGGGTGGGGGGGAAAAAAGGGGAGGGAATTCTCTTCTGGCCCCACTCACCGCAGAAGGACGGCGTCCTCCACGGCTCCACGCCGACGCCGTGGCTCTGGCACTCCGTCACGTAGGCGGCGATGGCTTTGCACAAGGTGTCCCGGTGGCCTTTGTAGTGACAGGCGTCAAAAGCGCAATCTTCCAGGAATGGCGCGGGGTCGATAAGGCGGTGACAAGCCCGGAAGGGTCCCCCGGCTCTGGCGATCACCCCGCAATAGGCGTCGCGGCGGTAGGGTTGTTTCTGCTCCTCGTCGCACGTCGGGCAGTCCCCCACGCAACCGGCCGAGCAGCCGGGCACCTCCCCCACCTTCCAGCTATCGGCCAACTGGATTTCATCCGCCGCCCGTTTGCCATCCCGGGTGAGGAAGTCGTCGTCGGCGTCGCCGTTGGCGTTGCCGCAGAGGCCGCAGACGGCGCCGGCGTAGGCGTCGGGGAGGATGACGCGGGCGTAGCTGTACCAGTCGAAGCTGAGGCGCAAGCCGAAGGCGGTGCGGGCGAAGCCGTGGACGCCGCTGCGGTAGAGCTCGAACTGGTCCTGCTGGGTGAACGGGAGCTCCACGAAGGCGCCGTTGACCTGGGGGAGGCAGTGGGGGGAGGGGAGGGTGAGTGGCGGCAACGGGCGGCGAAAAGGCTGAGGCGGAAACGCTCGAGACGCGGGCGGGTTTGGGCCGAAGATTTGGCGCGGGGGAGGATTTGTGGGTAAATTCGAATCACTTGAGTTTGGGGGGTGGGAGAAGGGGGGGGGAGGGGGAGGTTGGGTAAACGCTTGGCCTGGGGAGAATTTCTGGCCAAATTGCAAATTCTTTGAGATTTTGGGTGGGTTTGGAGAACCGTTTTTCAACGGGGAGGATTTGCGGGCAAATTCAAATCAATTTGGGGGTGTTTTTTTGGTAAACGCTTCACCTGGGGAGAATTTCTGGCCAAAAATGCAAATTCTTTGAGATTTGGGTGGTTTTTCAAAACCTTTTTCAACGGGGAGGATTTGCGGGCAAATTCAAATCAATTTTGGGGTGGTTTTTTGGTAAACGCTTGGCCTGGGGAGAATTTCTGGCCAAAAATGCAAATTCTTTGAGATTTTGGGTGGGTTTGGAGAACCGGTTTGCAACGGGGAGGATTTGCGGGCAAATTCAAATCAATTTTGGGGTGTTTTTTTTTGTAAACGCTTGGCCTGGGGAGAATTTCTGGCCAAAAATGCAAATTCTTTAAGATTTTGGGTGGGTTTGGAGAACCGTTTTTCAACGGGGAGGATTTGCGGGCAAATTCAAATCAATTTTGGGGTGGTTTTTTTGGTAAACGCTTGGCCTGGGGAGAATTTCTGGCCAAAAATGCAAATTCTTTGAGATTTGGGTGGTTTTGGAGAACCGTTTTGCAACGGGGAGGATTTGTGGGCAAATTCAAATCAATTTTGGGGTGGTTTTTTTGGTAAACGCTTGGCCTGGGGAGAATTTCTGGCCAAAAATGCAAATTCTTTGAGATTTGGGTGGGTTTTGGAGAACCGTTTTGCAACGGGGAGGATTTGCGGGCAAATTCAAATCAATTTTGGGGTGGTTTTTTTGGTAAATGCTTGGCCTGGGGAGAATTTCTGGCCAAAAAGCAAATTCTTTGAGATTTGGGTGGTTTTGGAGAACCGGTTTTCAACGGGGAGGATTTGCGGGCAAATTCAAATCAATTTTGGGGTGTTTTTTTGGTAAATGCTTTGCCTGGGTTGAATTTCTGGCCAAAAATACAAATTCTTTGAGATTTGGGTGTTTTTTCAAAACCTTTTTCAACGGGGAGGATTTGTGGGCAAATTCAAATCAATTTTGGGGTGGTTTTTTGGTAAACGCTTCGCCTGGGGAGAATTTCTGGCCAAAAATGCAAATTCTTTGAGATTTGGGTGGGTTTTGGAGAACCTTTTGCACGTGGAGGATTTTTGGTCAAATTCAAATCAGTTAAGTTTGGGAGGTTTTGGTAAATGCTTTGTACAGGGAGAATTTCCGGGGGAAAAAGGCAAATTTCTTGAGATTGGGGTGTTTTGGCAACACTTTTTGCACAGGGAGGATTTGAGGGCAAATACAAATTACCCCCAAATTAGGTGATTTTGGAAAACCTTTAGCACGGGGAGGATTTCCAGGAAAAAATACAAAAATTACTCAAAAATTAGTTGTTGGGGTTTTTTTTCTGCAAAAGCCAGGAAGGATTTGCGGGCAAATTCAAATCAGTTAATTTGGGGGTGGTTTTGGTAAACGCTTCGCCTGGGGAGAATTTCTGGCCAAAATGCAAATTTTTTGAGATTTGGGTGTTTCTGGAAAACTCAGGAAGGATTTCCCGGCAAATGCAAATCCCTCCGAATTCGGGGGATTTTTTTTGCAAAATGCTCTGCGCAGAGAGGATTTTATTATTATTATTATTATTATTATTATTATTATTATTATTATTATTATTATTATTATTATTATTATTATTATTTTGGGGAGTCGAATGCAAACCGCTGGAGATTCGGGTGTCGCACAAAATGTTTTCCAGGGAAGGGAGGGAGGGCGGGGGGGGGGAGGATTTTCAGGCCAAAACCGAAAATTGCACAAGATTTGGGTGTTTCTGCAAAAAAAAAAAAACCAAAAAAAAAAGAAACCCACTTTTCTCCTGAGGAAGGATTTCCAGGCACAGGGTTCTCCGCGAAGTGGAAAATATTATTGTTCGGCGAGAAAAACACAAAGGAAAAAATCGCGGCTCACCCTTTTGTGCAACTTTTTGGCTAAAACAAAGCGGGAAATTGAACCTTTCCCGAAATAAATTGAGGAAATAATTGCAGCTGTGGGGGAGAAAGGAAACACGAACTCAGAAAGCCACAGGGGGAGGGAAAAAATGAAGAAGAAGCCAAAGACGTCCCACGAAGCGGACGCTTGAGATCGTGGAAGCGTTTTTGCTATTATTCACGGATATTTTTTCCGCTCGCGTAGTTGGCCAGAGCAAAAAATGGGCAGTTTTCAGCACACCGTAAATAAGCTGTAGGTTCTTTAAAAAAAAAGTTGTGGTTTTTTTTTTTTTTTCTTTAAAAAAATGGGTGTTTTTTTTAAAGAAAAAAAAAAAAAACAAACAACTAATAATATGGACATGGGGTTGGAACTCGATGACCTTCAAGGTCTCTTCCAACCTAAACCGTTCCACCATCCTGCGGTTAAATAAAAAATACGCTGTTGAAATCTGAACCGGCCGCTCAGGGCTCCCTCTGGAGAGGGCAGAGAGAAATCGATGGTTCCGCGGAGGGGCGCGTGAGTTAAAAAAAAAAAAAAATTTAGGGGAAAAAAAAAACAAAACAACCCAACGCCAAGAAGCAACGTAGGCGCGATTTGCGCGGGGTCCGCGGCGGGCGCCTACCTTGACCTTGCGCGGGTGCTCTTGGCTCATGCTGATGACGTTGCCGTAGACCTCCAACGTGACGGTTTTGGTGAAGGAGACGGCTTTGCTGCCCCGGTTGTTGTTCTCCACCTTGACGGTGAAGGGCACCAGTTTGGGGTCTCGGGAGCAGAGGGCTGCGAACTGGTAGACGCACGTCCCTTGGAAGTCGTACCTCAACCCGTCGAAGGTGGTGTAGTGAGGATCGCCCGTCCCGATGCAGGTAAAATATTCGTTCACTTGACAGGTGGGGACGCCCTCCACCGTGACGCATTTCTCATGGGCTTTGCACCGGGCCTTCTTGCAGGTCACCTCGCCCCCCACCTCGCACCGGCACCTGCTCTGGCAGCTCCCGTCCTCCCAAAATTCCTGCCGGCTTTGGTAGGAGCGACCGTTGTGGAAACAGCCGCAGGTCTCCAGCGGCACGCAGGTGTGGCGGTGGAGGACGAAGCCCCGGTCGCACTGGCAGCTCGCCGCGCAGGGCTCGCCGCAGGCGGAGGGGGCGTTGGGGTCGGCGCAGGTGGGAGGGCACGCCGGCCCGCAGGCCTCGAAGTGGCTGTTTTCGGGGCATTTCTGAGCTGCGGGGATGATATTTGAGAAGATGTCACCCCAAAAATAAAGGGCAACGCAAGGGAGGAGCCAAACGCTTCCCGTAGAGGGACATCGCACTCCTACGGTGGATCAGTTGATGCCTACAAGTGATTCGGGGCCCATAAGATGCGCCGTGGGGATGGTCCTCAAGGAACTTCCTACATAATTCTGTGTCTTATGGAGGATATTTGAGAAGATGTCACCCCAAAAATAAAGGGCAACGCAAAGGAGGAGCCAAACGCTTCTCCTAGAGGGACATCGGGCTCCTACATTGGCTCAGTTGATGCCCACAAGTGATTCGGGGCCCATAAGATGCGCCGTGGGGATGGTCCTCAAGGAACTCCCCACATAATTCTGTGTGTTATGGAGGATATTTGAGAAGATGTCACCCCAAAAATAAAGGGTGACACAAGGGAGGAGCCAAACTCTTCCCGTAGAGGGACATCGCACTCCTACGGTGGCCCAGTTGATGCCCACAAGTGATTCGGGGCCCATAAGATGCGCCGTGGGGATGGTCCTCAAGGAACTCCCCACATAATTCTGTGTGTTATGGAGGATATTTGAGAAGATGTCACCCCAAAAATAAAGGGTGACACAAGGGAGGAGCCAAACTCTTCCCGTAGAGGGACATCGCACTCCTACGGTGGCCCAGTTGATGCCCACAAGTGATTCGGGGCCCATAAGATGCGCCGTGGGGATGGTCCTCAAGGAACTCCCCACATAATTCTGTGTGTTATGGAGGATATTTGAGAAGATGTCACCCCAAAAATAAAGGGTGACACAAGGGAGGAGCCAAACTCTTCCCGTAGAGGGACATCGCACTCCTACGGTGGCCCAGTTGATGCCCACAAGTGATTCGGGGCCCATAAGATGCGCCGTGGGGATGGTCCTCAAGGAAACCCCCACATAATTCTGTGAGTTATGGAGGATATTTGAGAAGATCTCGCCCCAAAAATAAAGGGCCACGCAAGGGAGGAGCCAAACGCTTCCCGTAAAGGGACATCGCGCTCCTACGGTGGATCAGTTGATGCCCACAAGTGATTCGGGGCCCATAAGATGCGCCGTGGGGATGTTCCTCAAGGAACTCCCCACATAATTCTGTGTGTTATGGAGGATATTTGAGAAGATGTCACCCCAAAAATAAAGGGTCACACAAGGGAGGAGCCAAACTCTTCCCGTAGAGGGACATCGCACTCCTACGGTGGCCCAGTTGATGCCCACAAGTGATTCGGGGCCCATAAGATGCGCCGTGGGGATGGTCCTCAAGGAAACCCCCACATAATTCTGTGAGTTATGGAGGATATTTGAGAAGATCTCGCCCCAAAAATAAAGGGCCACGCAAGGGAGGAGCCAAACTCTTCCCGTAAAGGGACATCGCGCTCCTACGGTGGATCAGTTGATGCCCACAAGTGATTCGGGGCCCATAAGATGCGCCGTGGGGATGTTCCTCAAGGAACTCCCTACATAATTCTGTGTCTTATGGAGGTATTTGAGAAGATCTCACCCCAAAAATAAAGGGCCACACAAGGGAGGAGCCAAACTCTTCTCCTAGAGGGACATCGCGCTCCTACGGTGGCCCAGTTGATGCCCACAAGTGATTCGGGGCCCATAAGATGCGCCGTGGGGATGTTCCTCAAGAAAACCCCCACATAATTCTGTGTGTTATGGAGGATATTTGAGAAGATGTCACCCCAAAAATAAAGGGCCACACAAAAGAGGAGCCAAACTGTTCCCGTAGAGGGACATCGCACTCCTACATTGGCCCAGTTGATGCCCACAAGTGATTCGGGGCCCATAAGATGCGCCGTGGGGATGGTCCTCAAGGAAACCCCCACATAATTCTGTGAGTTATGGAGGATATTTGAGAAGATGTCACCCCAAAAATAAAGGGCCACACAAGGGAGGAGCCAAACTCTTCCCGTAGAGGGACATCGCGCTCCTACGGTGGCCCAGTTGATGCCCACAAGTGATTCGGGGCCCATAAGATGCGCCGTGGGGATGGTCCTCAAGGAAACCCCCACATAATTCTGTGAGTTATGGAGGATATTTGAGAAGATGTCACCCCAAAAATAAAGGGCCACACAAGGGAGGAGCCAAACTCTTCCCGTAGAGGGACATCGCACTCCTACGGTGGCCCAGTTGATGCCCACAAGTGATTCGGGGCCCATAAGATGCGCCGTGGGGATGGTCCTCAAGGAACTCCCCACATAATTCTGTGTGTTATGGAGGATATTTGAGAAGATGTCACCCCAAAAATAAAGGGTGACACAAGGGAGGAGCCAAACTCTTCCCGTAGAGGGACATCGCACTCCTACGGTGGCCCAGTTGATGCCCACAAGTGATTCGGGGCCCATAAGATGCGCCGTGGGGATGGTCCTCAAGGAACTCCCCACATAATTCTGTGTGTTATGGAGGATATTTGAGAAGATGTCACCCCAAAAATAAAGGGTGACACAAGGGAGGAGCCAAACTCTTCCCGTAGAGGGACATCGCACTCCTACGGTGGCCCAGTTGATGCCCACAAGTGATTCGGGGCCCATAAGATGCGCCGTGGGGATGGTCCTCAAGGAAACCCCCACATAATTCTGTGAGTTATGGAGGATATTTGAGAAGATCTCGCCCCAAAAATAAAGGGCCACGCAAGGGAGGAGCCAAACGCTTCCCGTAAAGGGACATCGCGCTCCTACGGTGGATCAGTTGATGCCCACAAGTGATTCGGGGCCCATAAGATGCGCCGTGGGGATGTTCCTCAAGGAACTCCCCACATAATTCTGTGTGTTATGGAGGATATTTGAGAAGATGTCACCCCAAAAATAAAGGGTCACACAAGGGAGGAGCCAAACTCTTCCCGTAGAGGGACATCGCACTCCTACGGTGGCCCAGTTGATGCCCACAAGTGATTCGGGGCCCATAAGATGCGCCGTGGGGATGTTCCTCAAGGAACTCCCTACATAATTCTGTGTCTTATGGAGGTATTTGAGAAGATCTCACCCCAAAAATAAAGGGCCACACAAGGGAGGAGCCAAACTCTTCTCCTAGAGGGACATCGCGCTCCTACGGTGGCCCAGTTGATGCCCACAAGTGATTCGGGGCCCATAAGATGCGCCGTGGGGATGTTCCTCAAGAAAACCCCCACATAATTCTGTGTGTTATGGAGGATATTTGAGAAGATGTCACCCCAAAAATAAAGGGCCACACAAAAGAGGAGCCAAACTGTTCCCGTAGAGGGACATCGCACTCCTACATTGGCCCAGTTGATGCCCACAAGTGATTCGGGGCCCATAAGATGCGCCGTGGGGATGGTCCTCAAGGAAACCCCCACATAATTCTGTGAGTTATGGAGGATATTTGAGAAGATGTCACCCCAAAAATAAAGGGCCACACAAGGGAGGAGCCAAACTCTTCCCGTAGAGGGACATCGCGCTCCTACGGTGGCCCAGTTGATGCCCACAAGTGATTCGGGGCCCATAAGATGCGCCGTGGGGATGGTCCTCAAGGAAACCCCCACATAATTCTGTGAGTTATGGAGGATATTTGAGAAGATGTCACCCCAAAAATAAAGGGCCACACAAGGGAGGAGCCAAACTCTTCCCGTAGAGGGACATCGCACTCCTACGGTGGCCCAGTTGATGCCCACAAGTGATTCGGGGCCCATAAGATGCGCCGTGGGGATGGTCCTCAAGGAACTCCCTACATAATTCTGTGTCTTATGGAGGTATTTGAGAAGATGTCACCCCAAAAATAAAGGGCCACACAAGGGAGGAGCCAAACTCTTCCCATAGAGGGACATCGCACTCCTACGGTGGCTCAGTTGATGCCCACAAGTGATTCGGGGCCCATAAGATGCGCCGTGGGGATGTTCCTCAAGGAAACCCCCACATAATTCTGTGTCTTATGGAGATGGGAAGTCAAACAAAGGTGCGTTTTGGGGAGGTTTGGCGTGAAAACAGCACACACACAATCCTTCCCCCCCTCCCCTCCCCCTGCCCCGTGCCGGAGATGTCGGTTAAATCGACGCCCTCAAACATCGACTTGGTGGGGTGGGCAGCAACCCTCAGGCCCCCGCGGGCAGGTCCCCACGTGGATTCCCTTCTTTCTCCTCCCCTCCTCCCCCCCCCCCAAAATGCTTGAGGCCACCTCCACCCTCCCCTCCAAGCGGAACTCACCACACCCTGCTGTGTCCTGCAGCGTCTCCCGGTCTCCGCAATCCTCCCGGCAGGAGGGATCTCGCCAGCTCTCGGCCCAATCCTCCACGCTGGCGGCTCGGGTGCCATCCAGAAGCGTCGCCTCGTCTTCGCTGTCCTCGTTGAAGTTGCCGCAGAGTCCGCAGGTGGTCCCGAAATAGCTGCTGGGCACCGCCACCATTATGACCCAGTCTTCATCGTAGGTCACCTGCAGCCCGAAATCCGTTTGTAGGATGATCCGGCCCTCGTTTTGAGAGATTTGGATCTTCCCGGCTTCCAGGGTGACCGGGAGGTTGGTGAGTTTGTTGTTGACCTTGGGGGAAAAGGAGGAGAAGGAGGAGAGAAGAAGAAGGGTTTAAATCTCAAGCGGATGGTGGCTTCGCGAAGAGTTCGCCGCCCCGAAAGGGCAGAGAGGTGCGACCAGAAAGAGCGATTTCTTGCGGGAGGAGGCGATAATCAGCACAAACCAGAAATTTCGCCCCCCCGCCTCCCGCAGATTACGCGGCGGGCTTTAGCGGGAAAAGATGGAACCCCAAATATCTCACGGGGACAACCTACAGCTTCCGAGCTTAAAACCTCCTTTACGTGAAGACGGCGGGGAGAAGCCACACCTAAACTCCCAAAATAGACTCACGTCTCACCTAGACCCCCTTTTTTTTTTTTTTGGTGGTAGATCTCCACGGTTGGTTGGATAAAGCCAATCTCGCGGTGCAGTTACATCCTTAAAATTGGGTTGTTTTTATTTTCCCCTCGATGCCAACCAAAAAACGAGAGTGGTTTAATCCCCGGTTGGTTGGATAAAGCCAATCTCGCGGTGGAGTTACATCCTTAAAATTGCTTTTTTATTTTTTCCCCCCTCGATGCCAACCAAAAAACGAGAGTGGTTTTATCCCCGGTTGGTTGGATAAAGCCAATCTCGCGGTGGAGTTACATCCTTAAAATTGGGTTGTTTTTATTTTCCCCTCGATACCAACCAAAAAACGAGAGTGGTTTTATCCCCGGTTGGTTGGATAAAGCCAATCTCGCGGTGGAGTTACATCCTTAAAATTGGGTTGTTTTTATTTTCCCCTCGATGCCAACCAAAAAACGAGAGTGGTTTAATCCGCGGTTGGTTGGATAAAGCCAATCTCGAAGTGGAGTTACATCCTTAAAATTGGGTTGTTTTTATTTTCCCCTCGATACCAACCAAAAAACGAGAGTGGTTTTATCCCCGGTTGGTTGGATAAAGCCAATCTTGTGGTGGAGTTACATCCTTAAAATTGGGTTGTTTTTATTTTCCCCTCGATGCCAACCAAAAAACGAGAGTGGTTTAATCCGCGGTTGGTTGGATAAAGCCAATCTCGCGGTGGAGTTACATCCTTAAAATTGGGTTGTTTTTTTTTTCCCCTCGATGCCAACCAAAAAACGAGAGTGGTTTAATTGGAGACACCTCCGAGGACACCTCGTGCCGGGGTACAAAACACCCTCTCCTTTGCCGCGTCATGATTTGTAAGCCAAAATTTCCCCAATCCTCCCCGGTTTCGGTGGTTCTCTTCGTTTGTTTATTTATTTATTTATTTATTTATTTATTTTGGAATTTTGACCGCACCCACCACGATGTTTTATCATCGTGGGGCAAAAGGCTTTGTCCGGAACGACGCTGGAGAAAACCCACCTGGATTTTACCTCCCTCTCCTTTGTGGATGGAGATGTTGTGGGCGTAGACGTAGACGTTGGTCAACCGCTCCTTCAAATCGCCTCCGCTCTTCTTCTCCTCCTCCACCACGAAAGGCACCAGGGTGGGATCGTCGCCGCAATATTTGGCAACGGTGTAGGCGCAACCGCCCCGGATGTCCACCGTCAGCCCGTCGAAGGTGTGGTACTGTGGGGACGGTGACCCCAGGCAGGTTCCCATGTAGTCGTGGACGCACAGGGCCTCCCCCTTCTCCAGCTTGCACGTCTCCTTGGCGCGGCACTTCACCTGCCGGCAGGGGTCTGCGAGAAACGGCGGGAGATTATTTCGGGTTGGGGGAGTGGGTGGGGCAATTGAGTGCCGGACGCGGCCTCGGGGACGGCGACGGTGTCGTCGTCACCGTAGACGGTCAACCGGTCCCTCCAATGTCTACTGTATTAAAGCAGAGACTTCTGCCGGGTGGGTTCAACCACCCCGAGCTTGGACTTGACCTTCTGGGTTGAGCACTGGAGGATCTCTTCATTGATTATTTAATTACAGATGGTTTATTTATAGGTTATTTAGAGCGAGAAACTTCTCCCAGGTGGGTTTAACCACCTCAACCTTAGACTTGACCTTCTGGGTTGATCACTGGAGGCTCCTTTCATTGATTATTTAATTACATATGGTTTATTTATAGGTGATTTAAGGTTAAAACCTTCTCCCAGGTGGGTGTAACCACCCCAAGCTTAGACTTGACCTTCTGGGTTGATCACTGGAAGCTCCTTTCATTGATTATTTAATTACAGATGGTTTATTTATAGCTTATTTAAGGTTAAAACCTCATCCCAGGTGGGTTTAACCACCCCAAGCTTAGAGTTGACCTTCTGGGTTGAAGGCTTGAAGGTCCTTTCATTGATTATTTAATTACAGATGGTTTATTTATAGGTTATTTAGAGAGAATAACTTCTCCCAGGTGGGTTTAACCACCTCAACCTCCTCAACTTTAGAGTTGACCTTCTGGGTTGAAGGCTTGAAGGTCCTTTCATTGATTATTTAATTACAGATGGTTTATTTATAGGTTATTTAAGGTTAAAACCTTCTCCCGGGTGGGTTTAACCACCCCGAGCTTGGACTTGACCTTCTGGGTTGAGCACTGGAGGATCTTTTCATTGATTATTTAATTACAGATGGTTTATTTATAGGTTATTTATGGTTAAAACCTTCTCCCAGGTGGGTGTAACCACCCCGAGCTTGGACTTGACCTTCTGGGTTGAGCACTGGAGGATCTCTTCATTGATTATTTAATTACAGATGGTTTATTTATAGGTTATTTAGAGCGAGAAACTTCTCCCAGGTGGGTTTAACCACCTCAACCTTAGACTTGACCTTCTGGGTTGATCACTGGAGGCTCCTTTCATTGATTATTTAATTACAGATGGTTTATTTATAGGTTATTTAAGGTTAAAACCTTCTCCCGGGTGGGTTTAACCACCCCGAGCTTGGACTTGACCTTCTGGGTTGAGCACTGGAGGATCTTTTCATTGATTATTTAATTACAGATGGTTTATTTATAGGTTATTTATGGTTAAAACCTTCTCCCAGGTGGGTGTAACCACCCCGAGCTTGGACTTGACCTTCTGGGTTGAGCACTGGAGGATCTCTTCATTGATTATTTAATTACAGATGGTTTATTTATAGGTTATTTAGAGCGAGAAACTTCTCCCAGGTGGGTTTAACCACCTCAACCTTAGACTTGACCTTCTGGGTTGATCACTGGAGGCTCCTTTCATTGATTATTTAATTACAGATGGTTTATTTATAGGTTATTTATGGTTAAAACCTTCTCCCGGGTGGGTGTAACCACCCCGAGCTTGGACTTGACCTTCTGGGTTGAGCACTGGAGGATCTTTTCATTGATTATTTAATTACAGATGGTTTATTTATAGGTTATTTATAGTGAAAACCTTCTCCCGGGTGGGTTTAACCACCCTGAGCTCAAACTTGACCTTCTGGGTTGATCACTGGAGGATCTTTTCACTGATTATTTAATTACAGATGATTTATTTATAGGTTATTTATAGTGAAAACCTTCTCCTGGGTGGGTTCATCCACTCCGAGCTTAGAGTTGACCTTCTGGGTTGATCACTGGAGGATCTTTTCACTGATTATTTAATTACAGATGATTTATTTATAGGTTATTTATAGTGAAAACCTTCTCCTGGGTGGGTTCATCCACTCCGAGCTTAGAGTTGACCTTCTGGGTTGATCACTGGAGGATCTTTTCATTGATTATTTAATTACAGATGATTTATTTATAGGTTATTTATAGCGAAAACCTTCTCCCGGGTGGGTTTAACCACCCCGAGCTTAGACTTGACCTTCTGCCTTGATGGCTTGAGGCTCCCTTCATTGATCGTTTAACTGGAAATAACTTATTTATGGATTATTTATAGGTAAGAAGTTATCCCGGGTGGGTTTGGGCACGTTACGCTTAGACTTGACCTTCTGCCTTGATGGCTGGAAGGTCCTTTCATTGATTGTTTTCTCATAGAGGATTTACTTACGGGTTATTTATAGACGGTGTATTTAGAGATGATATATTTCCCGCGGAAATTTCCCCTCCTAAACGTGGGCCAGAGCCACGTTGGCTGAACCGCCCCCTTTCAGAGCCGCCTATCCCGGGCGCTACGAGGGAAACGCCGCCTTTGAGCTCAAAGCGGCTCAATTTTCCCGATTTTTCCCGGCGCCAGCTCCGCCTTTCCCAGCCCCGGGGGAAAAAAAAGGGGACGTTCGCGGCAGCCGCCTCGGCGGGCGGCGCTCTGCCTCCGAAAAACGTGGGGTTTGGCCCCCGCCTTTTTTGCGAGGGGAGTGCAGGAGAGAGGGGGAAAAAAGGGGGTGAGAGGTGGCGGAGGTGACGGCGGGGCGCTCACCGCTGTCGCAAACGGCCGGCGTCCCGTAGGCTTTCTGCTCCCGGATCCCCACGCTGAGCAACCCGAAGGGGGACGTTTCGTGTTCCACCCTGTGGACGGCGAATTGACCGCCCAAACTCCGCCCGGCCCAGGAGTAATCCGTCCCCGGCACCGCTTTCCACTCCACGTTCCTCAACGGCGTTTCGTTGAGCGTCACGCCAGACGTCGCCGCCGTCTTGGCTACCAGCAGGAGGTAGTTCTCGTAACCGTCCAGGGCGAAGACGTTGTAGGAGTGGCAGTAGCTGGAGACAGCCGGGACGGTCATAAAAAACGGGTCGTAAGAGACGGCGTCTTTATTACCGCCGTCGGCAAAAAACATGACCTGGATACCGGCGTCGGCGGAGAGGTACAACGTGTTTAAGGCTTGGAGACCGTAGAGCGTTGAGCGGCCGGGCCGGAGTTCCCGAACGGTCTTGGTCACCCCGTGTTGAGACTCTACGCGCGTGGGTTGGGAGGTGGAGACGTAGACGATATCCGATTGAGTCTCGAAAGGCAACGGCGGGACGATGAAGGTGGTGCCCCAGCTGGCCACGGGCTGGAGCTGTTCCACCAGGTGGTCGCAGTGGGTGAATCTGGCCAAGCAAGTGTGGCCGGTGAAGACGGCCACCGGTTTCTGCGCCACGATCCTCGTGCCCGACATATCGGAGGGGCTTTGGAGTTGGGCTGCTTGGAAGGGCTCCAATCTGATGGGGAGCACTGAACCCCGGGGGTAAGACCGGCCTTGGTAGGTCACGGTGGCTTTGAGGTGGACGTCAACCGTGGTGGGTTCATCCCAGGCGGCCACCACGAATTCGCCGTAGCGGTCGGTGCCCACGTTGGGCGTCACCACGTGGTACTCCGTACCCCAACTGTGCACTGGGTACACCACGGTCGAGTCAACCGAGGTGGGTTTCTCGTTGACCATCGTCAAGGAGATGGCGTTGTTGGCCCTCACCGTCACGGTGTTGTCGAAGAGTTTGCTCCCCACCATCTCCGCTTGGGGTGGGATCTTCACCAGGATGGTTTGACCCGTGGTCGCCTGCACCGTCATCCTCAAGCCGGGCTTCTTCATGGAGATGGTGACGGAGGTGAAGGGCGAATAACCCGTGATGAGCAGCTTGAAGTCGCTGTTGAGGGTCTGCTGCAACCCGTTTTGCATGAAGGCCACCACGAAATCTTCCCCCAGGTGACGCGGAGCCGACGCGGCAACGCCGAGCCGGTACAGACCACCTAAAAAAGCCCGAGGAAGACGAGAAGTTGCCGTCAAGGCCTTCGTCATCCAGAAGGTCCGGATTGGGGGTTGGTGGGGGGTGGGGGACACCAAGAGTCGAGTGCGGGCTTGAGGCGGCACCTGGTTTCGTCTCGGCGGCTACCGATTAGCGATTTGGTGGAAGGGTCATTTTGGAGAAATAACCAATTTGAATTAACGTTGATTTGAGGGACTTGTGATGGTCTGAGGGACTACTGATGGTCTGAGGGACTTCTCATGGTCTGAGGGACTACTGATGGTCTGAGGGACTTCTCATGGTCTGAGGGACTTCTCATGGTCTGAGGGACTTCTGATGGTCTGAGGGACTTCTCATGGTCTGAGGGACTTCTCATGGTCTGAGGGACTTCTCATGGTCTGAGGGACTTCTCATGGTCTGAGGGACTTCTCATGGTCTGAGGGACTTCTCATGGTTTGAGGGACTACTGATGGTCTGAGGGACTTCTTCTGATGGTCTGAGGGACTTCTCATGGTCTGAGGGACTTTTGATTTCATAGGTTATCGGTTTGATGGACATCCTTTGATTTGGGGGACTCTCGATTTGGGGGACTCTCGATTTGGGGGACTCTCGATTTGGGGGACTCTCGATTTCATAGGTTTTTTATTTGATAGATTTTCGATTTGATGGACATACTTTGATTTCACAGGTTATTGATTTGGGGGAAGTGTTTTGAATTGGGGGAAATATTTTGATTTGGGGGAAATATTTTGATTTGAGGGACATACTTTGATTTGGGGGACTCGATTTCATAGATTTTTTTATTGATAAGTTATTGATTTGATGGACGTACTTTGATTTGATGGACGTACTTTGATGTCACAGGTTATTGATTTGACGGATTTTTGATTTCATGGACTTTGAATTGATGGACGTAATTTAATAGATTTTTGATTTGGGGGACATACGTTGATTTGGGGGACTTTTGACTTCATAGGTTATTGATTTGAGGGAGTATTGATTTGACGGATTTTTGATTTCACGGACTTTTGAGGCGATAGATTTTTTTATTTGATAGACTTTGATGTATGTGATTTAATAGATTTTTGATTTAAGGGACATACGTTGATTTGATGGACATCCTTTGATTTGGGGGACTCTCGATTTGGGGGACTCTCGATTTGGGGGACTCTCGATTTCATAGGTTTTTGATTTGATAGATTTTCGATTTGATGGACATACTTTGATTTCGCAGGTTATTGATTTGGGGGAAATGTTTTGAATTGGGGGAAATATTTTGATTTGAGGGACATACTTTGATTTGGGGGACTCGATTTCATAGATTGTTTATTGATAAGTTATTGATTTGATGGACGTACTTTGATGTCACAGGTTATTGATTTGAGGGAGTATTGATTTGACGGATTTTTGATTTCATGGACTTTGAATTGATGGACGTAATTTAATAGATTTTTGATTTGGGGGACATATGTTGATTTGGGGGACTTCTGATTTGGGGGACTTTTGACTTCATAGGTTATTGATTTGAGGGAGTATTGATTTGACGGATTTTTGATTTCACGGACTTTTGACGCGATAGATTTTTTTATTTGATAGACTTTGAATTGATGGATGTGATTTAATAGATTTTTGATTTGAGGGACATCTGTTGATTTGATGGACATCCTTTGATTTGGGGGACTCTCGATTTGGGGGACTCTCGATTTGGGGTCTCTCGATTTGGGGGACTCTCGATTTCATAGGTTTTTGATTTGATAGATTTTCGATTTGATGGACATACTTTGATTTCGCAGGTTATTGATTTGGGGGAAATGTTTTGAATTGGGGAAAATATTTTGATTTGGGGGAAATATTTTGATTTGAGGGACATACTTTGATTTGGGGGACTCGATTTCATAGATTTTTTTATTGATAAGTTATTGATTTGATGGACATACTTGGATTTGATGGACGTACTTTGATGTCACAGGTTATTGATTTGAGGGAGTATTGATTTGACGGATTTTTGATTTCATGGACTTTGAATTGATGGACGTAATTTAATAGATTTTTGATTTGGGGGACATATGTTGATTTGGGGGACTTCTGATTTGGGGGACTTTTGACTTCATAGGTTATTGATTTGAGGGAGTATTGATTTGACGGATTTTTGATTTCACGGACTTTTGACGCGATAGATTTTTTTATTTGATAGACTTTGAATTGATGGATGTGATTTAATAGATTTTTGATTTGAGGGACATCTGTTGATTTGATGGACATACTTTGATTTTTGATTTGAGGGACATACGTTGATTTGATGGACACTGATTTCACAGGTTATTGATTTTGAGGGACTTTTGATTTCATGGACTTTTGATGCGACAGATTTTGGATTCGAGGGACTTTTGATTTGATTCGAGGGACTTTTGATTTGATTTGACGGATTTTGATTGGGGGGGACTTTGATTTCACAGGTTATTGATTTGGGGGACTTTTGATTCGAGGGGTTCTCGAGTTGGAGAAAGAAAGTCCGCCGATCTCAGCAAATTTTGAACGGAAGACATATTTAGGGAGGAATATCCGCTCAAAAAACCGATCTATTGAAAGAAATCACAATTTGAACAAAAAGCGACGAAATTCCTGGGCAAAAGAGGAGGGATTTGGGCTGAGGTGCCCTATTTTTGACCAAATTCCCCCAAAATACGTCTCGGGTGGGGACTTCGCCTCTTCTTTTCCCCTCTACGTGTCGCGCCGGAGGGCGGAATTTTGTCTCTTTCCCTCATTGGTCGGGACGGGGGTGCGAAATGTGACCTCTCCGATGGGAAAAAAATCCCATTTTTGAGGCAATTTACAATTTTTTTTTTTTGGGGGGGGGGGGGGGGAGGGGAATTTTACAGGTTACGATGTGGTTTTCCGCCCCCTTTGGACTTACCCCATAACACGATGCTCCAAACCCGCAGTGGCACATCCCTTTTTCCTCGGCCACCCATGGCGGTTTGGCTGCAAAAGGTAAGAAAACGGTCAAATTCTCTGGGTTTTTTTTTTTTTGTTTGGTTTTGTTGTTTGTTTTTTTTTTTTTAAATTTGTTCTTTTTGGAATCGCGTTTGCCCACAACCCCAAATTCTGAGGTTTGTTGCGTTTGCCCATAAATTCAACTTTTTCTCACCGCCGGACTCACTCATTCCCCCCAAAAATGTGAGATTATTATTATTTTTTTTTTGCCCTCATCTACAAAATAAGGGGTTTATTGCCCCAAAAGTCTCTTTTTTTGCACTCACGTTCACCCTAAAAATCTGTTTGTTTTTTTTTTTTCACTCAGACGCATCCCCGAAGTCTCCGTTTTATTACATTTACACCCCAAAAATCTACATTTTATCGCACTTGCACACGTGCCTGACCCCAAAATTTGCTTTTTTGGGGGGGGGGGGGGGGGGGGATATTTGGGTCCCTCCCAAATTTTTACAGAATTCAAACTCTCCTCTGAACAGATTTGCTTTTTCCCCCCCTTTCCTCCCCCTTCCCCCCCCTTTCCCCCCCCTTTCCCCCCTTTCCCCCCCCTTTCCCCCCCCTTCCCCCCCCTTTCCCCCCCCTTTTCCCCCCTTTTCCCCCCCTTTTCCCCCCCTTTTCCCCCCCCTTTTCCCCCCCCTTTTCCCCATTCCCCTTTTCCCCATCCCTTTTCCCCCCTTTCCCCCCCCTTTTCCCCCCTTTTCCCCCCCTTTTCCCCCCCTTTTCCCCCCCTTTTCCCCCCTTTTCCCCCCCTTTTCCCCCCCTTTTCCCCCCTTTTCCCCCCCCCTTTTCCCCCCCCTTTTCCCCCCCTTTTCCCCATCCCTTCCCATCCCCTTTTCCCCATCCCTTTTCCCCATCCCTTTTCCCCCCCTTTTCCCCCCCTTTTCCCCCCCTTTTCCCCCCCTTTTCCCCCCCTTTTCCCCCCTTTCCCCCCTTTTCCCCCCCTTTTCCCCCCTTTTCCCCCTTTTCCCCCTTTTCCCCCTTTTCCCCCATCCCCTTTTCCCCCCTTTTTCCATTCTTTCCCCCCTTTCCCCTTTTTTCCATTCTTTCTCTGTTTTCCCTCATTTTACCCCATTCTTTCCCCCCTTTTTTCCTTTTCCGGCCTTTTCCCCGATTCTTTCCCTATTTTTCCCCGATTCTTTCCCTATTTTC
>NW_028127965.1:0-55777 GCF_965231255.1 Vanellus vanellus
CTTCAAATGCCCCACACAATTTGGCCCTCTCTGCTTTCCTGCGCACTCTATCCTCAAAAGCACCTTTTTTCACTTTCGGCGCTGTTTGGAGCAAAAAAGACAAACGTCCAGCTTTTGCTGCCACAGCAAAGGTGCCAGCGGGGAAAAGTGATGCTGGTCCTCACTGCCTCCTGGAACCCCTTCAAATGCCCCAGACAATTTGGCCCTCTCTGCTTTCCTGCGCACGCTATCCTCAAAAGCACCTTTTTTCACTTTCGGCGCTGTTTGGAGCAAAAAAGACAAACGTCCAGCTTTTGCTGCCACAGCAAAGGTGCCAGTGGGGAAAAGTGATGCTGCTTCTCACTGCCTCCTGGAACCCCTTCAAATGCCCCAGACAATTTGGCCCTCTCTGCTTTCCTGCTCACTCTATCCTCAAAAGCACCTTTTTTCACTTTCGGCGCTGTTTGGAGCAAAAAAGACAAACATCCAGCTTTTGCTGCCACAGCAAAGGTGCCAGCGGGGAAAAGTGATGCTGGTCCTCACTGCCTCCTGGAACCCCTTCAAATGCCCCAGACAATTTGGCCCTCTCTGCTTTCCTGCGCACGCTGTCCTCAAATGCACCTTTTTTCACTTTCGGCGCTGTTTGGAGCAAAAAAGACAAACGTCCAGCTTTTGCTGCCACAGCAAAGGTGCCAGTGGGGAAAAGTGATGCTGGTTCTCACTGCCTCCTGGAACCCCTTCAAATGCCCCAGATAATTTGGCCCTCTCTGCTTTCCTGCACACGCTATCCTCAAAAGCACCTTTTTTCACTTTCGGCGCTGTTTAGAGCAAAAAAGACAAACGTCCAGCTTTTGCTGCCACAGCAAAGGTGCCAGCGGGGAAAAGTGATGCTGGTCCTCACTGCCTCCTGGAACCCCTTCAAATGCCCCACACAATTTGGCCCTCTCTGCTTTCCTGCGCACTCTATCCTCAAAAGCACCTTTTTTCACTTTCGGCGCTGTTTGGAGCAAAAAAGACAAACGTCCAGCTTTTGCTGCCACAGCAAAGGTGCCAGCGGGGAAAAGTGATGCTGGTCCTCACTGCCTCCTGGAACCCCTTCAAATGCCCCAGACAATTTGGCCCTCTCTGCTTTCCTGCGCACGCTATCCTCAAATGCACCTTTTTTCACTTTCGGCGCTGTTTGGAGCAAAAAAGACAAACGTCCAGCTTTTGCTGCCACAGCAAAGGTGCCAGTGGGGAAAAGTGATGCTGGTTCTCACTGCCTCCTGGAACCCCTTCAAATGCCCCAGATAATTTGGCCCTCTCTGATTTCCTGCACACGCTATCCTCAAAAGCACCTTTTTTCACTTTCGGCGCTGTTTGGAGCAAAAAAGACAAACGTCCAGCTTTTGCTGCCACAGCAAGGTGCCAGCGGGGAAAAGTGATGCTGGTCCTCACTGCCTCCTGGAACCCCTTCAAATGCCCCACACAATTTGGCCCTCTCTGCTTTCCTGCGCACTCTATCCTCAAAAGCACCTTTTTTCACTTTCGGCGCTGTTTGGAGCAAAAAAGACAAACGTCCAGCTTTTGCTGCCACAGCAAAGGTGCCAGCGGGGAAAAGTGATGCTGGTCCTCACTGCCTCCTGGAACCCCTTCAAATGCCCCACACAATTTGGCCCTCTCTGCTTTCCTGCGCACGCTATCCTCAAATGCACCTTTTTTCACTTTTGGCGCTGTTTGGTGCAAAAAAGACAAACGTCCAGCTTTTGCTGCCACAGCAAAGGTGCCAGTGGGGAAAAGTGATGCTGCTTCTCACTGCCTCCTGGAACCCCTTCAAATGCCCCAGACAATTTGGCCCTCTCTGCTTTCCTGCGCACTCTATCCTCAAAAGCACCTTTTTTCACTTTTGGCGCTGTTTGGAGCAAAAAAGACAAACGTCCAGCTTTTGCTGCCGCAGCAAAGGTGCCAGCGGGGAAAAGTGATGCTGCTTCTCACTGCCTCCTGGAACCCCTTCAAATACCCCAGACAATTTGGCCCTCTCTGCTTTCCTGCGCACTCTATCCTCAAAAGCACCTTTTTTCACTTTCGGCGCTGTTTGGAGCAAAAAAGACAAACGTCCAGCTTTTGCTGCCACAGCAAAGGTGCCAGCGGGGAAAAGTGATGCTGGTCCTCACTGCCTCCTGGAACCCCTTCAAATGCCCCACACAATTTGGCCCTCTCTGCTTTCCTGCGCACTCTATCCTCAAAAGCACCTTTTTTCACTTTCGGCGCTGTTTGGAGCAAAAAAGACAAACGTCCAGCTTTTGCTGCCACAGCAAAGGTGCCAGCGGGGAAAAGTGATGCTGGTCCTCACTGCCTCCTGGAACCCCTTCAAATGCCCCACACAATTTGGCCCTCTCTGCTTTCCTGCGCACGCTATCCTCAAAAGCACCTTTTTTCACTTTCGGTGCTGTTTGGAGCAAAAAAGACAAACGTCCAGCTTTTGCTGCCACAGCAAAGGTGCCAGTGGGGAAAAGTGATGCTGCTTCTCACTGCCTCCTGGAACCCCTTCAAATGCCCCAGACAATTTGGCCCTCTCTGCTTTCCTGCTCACTCTATCCTCAAAAGCACCTTTTTTCACTTTCGGCGCTGTTTGGAGCAAAAAAGACAAACATCCAGCTTTTGCTGCCACAGCAAAGGTGCCAGCGGGGAAAAGTAATGCTGGTTCTCACTGCCTCCTGGAACCCTTTCAAATGCCACAGACAATTTGGCCCTCTCTGCTTTCCTGTGGACTCCATCCTCAAAAGCACCTGTTTTCGCTTTCGGCAGCCTCCGGAGCAAAAAAGACAAACGTCCAGCTTTTGCTGCCACAGCAAAGGTGCCAGCGGGGAAAAGTAATGCTGGTTCTCACTGCCTCCTGGAACCTCTTCAAATGCCACAGACAATTTGGCCCTCTCTGCTTTCCTGCGGACTCCATCCTCAAAAGCACCTGTTTTCACTTTCGGCAGCCTCCGGAGCAAAAAAGACAAACGTCCAGCTTTTGCTGCCACAGCAAAGGTGCCAGCGGGGAAAAGTAATGCTGGTTCTCACTGCCTCCTGGAACCCTTTCAAATGCCACAGACAATTTGGCCCTCTCTGCTTTCCTGCGGACTCTATCCTCAAAAGCACCTGTTTTCGCTTTCGGCAGCCTCCGGAGCAAAAAAGACAAACGTCCAGCTTTTGCTGCCACAGCAAAGGTGCCAGCGTGGAAAAGTAATGCTGGTTCTCACTGCCTCCTGGAACCCTTTCAAATGCCACAGACAATTTGGCCCTCTCTGCTTTCCTGCGGACTCCATCCTCAAAAGAACCTATTTTCCCTTTCAGCGCCTTCTGGAGCAAAAAAGACAAACGTCCAGCTTTTGCTGCCACAGCAAAGGTGCCACTGGGGAAAAGTAATGCTGGTTCTCACTGCCTCCTGGAACTCTTTCAAATGCCCCAGACAATTTGGCCCTCTCTGCTTTCCTGTGGACTCCATCCTCAAAAGCACCTGTTTTCGCTTTCGGCAGCCTCCGGAGCAAAAAAGACAAACGTCCAGCTTTTGCTGCCACAGCAAAGGTGCCAGCGGGGAAAAGTAATGCTGGTTCTCACTGCCTCCTGGAACCTCTTCAAATGCCCCAGACAATTTGGCCCTCTCTGCTTTCCTGCGGACTCCATCCTCAAAAGCACCTATTTTCGCT
Source organism: Vanellus vanellus (assembly GCF_965231255.1). Classification (NCBI taxonomy): domain Eukaryota; kingdom Metazoa; phylum Chordata; class Aves; order Charadriiformes; family Charadriidae; genus Vanellus; species Vanellus vanellus. The sequence goes on from NW_028127965.1 coordinate 3,654, forward strand.
TTTGGCAACCTCCGGAGCAAAAAAGACAAACGTCCAGCTTTTGCTGCCACAGCAAAGGTGCCAGCGGGGAAAAGTAATGCTGGTTCTCACTGCCTCCTGGAACTCTTTCAAATGCCACAGACAATTTGACCCTCTCTGCTTTCCTGTGGACTCCATCCTCAAAAGCACCTGTTTTCGCTTTCGGCAGCCTCCGGAGCAAAAAAGACAAACGTCCAGCTTTTGCTGCCACAGCAAAGGTGCCAGCGGGGAAAAGTAATGCTGGTTCTCACTGCCTCCTGGAACCCTTTCAAATGCCCCAGACAATTTGGCCCTCTCTGCTTTCCTGCGGACTCCATCCTCAAAAGCACCTGTTTTCGCTTTCGGCAGCCTCCGGAGCAAAAAAGACAAACGTCCAGCTTTTGCTGCCACAGCAAAGGTGCCAGCGGGGAAAAGTAATGCTGGTTCTCACTGCCTCCTGGAACCCTTTCAAATGCCACAGACAATTTGGCCCTCTCTGCTTTCCTGCGGACTCCATCCTCAAAAGCACCTGTTTTCGCTTTCAGGAACCTCCGGAGCAAAAAAGACAAACGTCCAGCATTTGCTGCCACAGCAAAGGTGCCAGCGGGGAAAAGTAATGCTGGTTCCCACTGCCTCCTGGAACCCTTTCAAATGCCACAGACAATTTGGCCCTCTCTGCTTTCCTGCGGACTCCATCCTCAAAAGAACCTATTTTCCCTTTCGGCGCCCTCCGGAGCAAAAAAGACAAACGTCCAGCTTTTGCTGCCACAGCAAAGGTGCCAGCAGGGAAAAGTAATGCTGGTTCTCACTGCCTCCTGGAACTCCTTCAAATGCCACAGACAATTTGGCCCTCTCTGCTTTCCTGCGGACTCCATCCTCAAAAGCACCTGTTTTCGCTTTCGGCAACCTCCGGAGCAAAAAAGACAAACGTCCAGCTTTTGCTGCCACAGCAAAGGTGCCAGCGGGGAAAAGTAATGCTGGTTCTCACTGCCTCCTGGAACCCTTTCAAATGCCACAGACAATTTGGCCCTCTCTGCTTTCCTGTGGACTCCATCCTCAAAAGCACCTGTTTTCGCTTTCGGCAGCCTCCGGAGCAAAAAAGACAAACGTCCAGCTTTTGCTGCCACAGCAAAGGTGCCAGCGGGGAAAAGTAATGCTGGTTCTCACTGCCTCCTGGAACCCTTTCAAATGCCACAGACAATTTGGCCCTCTCTGCTTTCCTGCGGACTCTATCCTCAAAAGCGCCTTTTTTCACTTTCGGCGCCCTCCGGTGGTAAAAAGACAAACGTCCAGCTTTTGCTGCCACAGCAAAGGTGCCAGCGGGGAAAAGTAATGCTGGTTCTCACTGCCTCCTGGAACCCTTTCAAATGCCACAGACAATTTGGCCCTCTCTGCTTTCCTGCGGACTCCATCCTCAAAAGCACCTGTTTTCGCTTTCGGCAGCGTCCGGAGCAAAAAAGACAAACGTCCAGCTTTTGCTGCCACAGCAAAGGTGCCAGCGGGGAAAAGTAATGCTGGTTCTCACTGCCTCCTGGAACTCTTTCAAATTCCACGGACAATTTGGCCCTCTCTGCTTTCCTGTGGACTCCATCCTCAAAAGCACCTGTTTTCGCTTTCGTCAGCCTCCGGAGCAAAAAAGACAAACGTCCAGCTTTTGCTGCCACAGCAAAGGTGCCAGCGGGGAAAAGTAATGCTGGTTCTCACTGCCTCCTGGAACCCTTTCAAATGCCACAGACAATTTGGCCCTCTCTGCTTTCCTGCGGACTCCATCCTCAAAAGCACCTGTTTTCGCTTTCGGCAGCCTCCGGAGCAAAAAAGACAAACGTCCAGCTTTTGCTGCCACAGCAAAGGTGCCAGCGGGGAAAAGTAATGCTGGTTCTCACTGCCTCCTGGAACCTGTTCAAATGCCCCAGACAATTTGGCCCTCTCTGCTTTCCTGCGGACTCCATCCTCAAAAGCACCTATTTTTGCTTTCGGCGCCCTCCGGAGCAAAAAAGACAAACGTCCAGCTTTTGCTGCCACAGCAAAGGTGCCAGCGGGGAAAAGTAATGCTGGTTCTCACTGCCTCCTGGAACCCTTTCAAATGCCACAGACAATTTGGCCCTCTCTGCTTTCCTGCGGACTCCATCCTCAAAAGAACCTATTTTTGCTTTCGGCGCCCTCCGGAGCAAAAAAGACAAACGTCCAGCTTTTGCTGCCACAGCAAAGGTGCCAGCAGGGAAAAGTAATGCTGGTTCTCACTGCCTCCTGGAACTCCTTCAAATGCCACAGACAATTTGGCCCTCTCTGCTTTCCTGCGGACTCCATCCTCAAAACCACCTGTTTTCACTTTCGGCGCCCTCCGGTGGAAAAAAGACAAACGTCCAGCTTTTGCTGCCACAGCAAAGGTGCCAGCGGGGAAAAGTGATGCTGGTTCTCACTGCCTCCTGGAACTCTTTCAAATGCCACAGACAATTTGGCCCTCTCTGCTTTCCTGCGGACTCCATCCTCAAAAGCACCTATTTTCGCTTTCGGCAGCCTCCGGAGCAAAAAAGACAAACGTCCAGCTTTTGCTGCCACAGCAAAGGTGCCAGCGGGGAAAAGTGATGCTGGTTCTCACTGCCTCCTGGAACCCTTTCAAATGCCACAGACAATTTGGCCCTCTCTGCTTTCCTGTGGACTCCATCCTCAAAAGCACCTGTTTTCGCTTTCGGCAGCCTCCGGAGCAAAAAAGACAAACGTCCAGCTTTTGCTGCCACAGCAAAGGTGCCAGCGGGGAAAAGTAATGCTGGTTCTCACTGCCTCCTGGAACCCTTTCAAATGCCCCAGACAATTTGGCCCTCTCTGCTTTCCTGCGGACTCCATCCTCAAAAGCACCTGTTTTCGCTTTCGGCAGCCTCCGGAGCAAAAAAGACAAACGTCCAGCTTTTGCTGCCACAGCAAAGGTGCCAGCGGGGAAAAGTAATGCTGGTTCTCACTGCCTCCTGGAACCCTTTCAAATGCCACAGACAATTTGGCCCTCTCTGCTTTCCTGCGGACTCCATCCTCAAAAGCAGCTGTTTTCGCTTTCGGCAGCGTCCGGAGCAAAAAAGACAAACGTCCAGCTTTTGCTGCCACAGCAAAGGTGCCAGCGGGGAAAAGTAATGCTGGTTCTCACTGCCTCCTGGAACCCTTTCAAATGCCCCAGACAATTTGGCCCTCTCTGCTTTCCTGCGGACTCCATCCTCAAAAGCACCTGTTTTCGCTTTCGGCAGCCTCCGGAGCAAAAAAGACAAACGTCCAGCTTTTGCTGCCACAGCAAAGGTGCCAGCGGGGAAAAGTAATGCTGGTTCTCACTGCCTCCTGGAACCCTTTCAAATGCCACAGACAATTTGGCCCTCTCTGCTTTCCTGCGGACTCCATCCTCAAAAGCACCTGTTTTCGCTTTCGGCAGCCTCCATTGCAAAAAATACAAACGTCCAGCTTTTGCTGCCACAGCAAAGGTGCCAGCGGGGAAAAGTGATGCTGGTTCTCACTGCCTCCTGGAACCCTTTCAAATGCCACAGAAAATTTGGCCCTCTCTGCTTTCCTGCGGACTCCATCCTCAAAAGCACCTATTTTCGCTTTCGGCAGCCTCCGGAGCAAAAAAGACAAACGTCCAGCTTTTGCTGCCACAGCAAAGGTGCCAGCGGGGAAAAGTGATGCTGGTTCTCACTGCCTCCTGGAACCCTTTCAAATGCCACAGACAATTTGGCCCTCTCTGCTTTCCTGCGGACTCCATCCTCAAAAGCACCTGTTTTCGCTTTCGGCAGCGTCCGGAGCAAAAAAGACAAACGTCCAGCTTTTGCTGCCACAGCAAAGGTGCCAGCGGGGAAAAGTAATGCTGGTTCTCACTGCCTCCTGGAACCCTTTCAAATGCCACAGACAATTTGGCCCTCTCTGCTTTCCTGCGGACTCCATCCTCAAAAGCACCTGTTTTTGCTTTCGGCAGCCTCCGGAGCAAAAAAGACAAACGTCCAGCTTTTGCTGCCACAGCAAAGGTGCCAGCGGGGAAAAGTAATGCTGGTTCTCACTGCCTCCTGGAACCCTTTCAAATGCCACAGACAATTAAGCCCTCTCTGCTTTCCTGCGGACTCTATCCTCAAAAGCGCCTTTTTTCACTTTCGGCGCCCTCCGGTGGTAAAAAGACAAACGTCCAGCTTTTGCTGCCACAGCAAAGGTGCCAGCGGGGAAAAGTGATGCTGGTTCTCACTGCCTCCTGGAACTCTTTCAAATGCCACAGACAATTTGGCCCTCTCTGCTTTCCTGCGGACTCCATCCTCAAAAGAACCTATTTTTGCTTTCGGCGCCCTCCGGAGCAAAAAAGACAAACGTCCAGCTTTTGCTGCCACAGCAAAGGTGCCAGCAGGGAAAAGTAATGCTGGTTCTCACTGCCTCCTGGAACTCCTTCAAATGCCACAGACAATTTGGCCCTCTCTGCTTTCCTGCGGACTCCATCCTCAAAACCACCTGTTTTCACTTTCGGCGCCCTCCGGTGGAAAAAAGACAAACGTCCAGCTTTTGCTGCCACAGCAAAGGTGCCAGCGGGGAAAAGTGATGCTGGTTCTCACTGCCTCCTGGAACTCTTTCAAATGCCACAGACAATTTGGCCCTCTCTGCTTTCCTGCGGACTCCATCCTCAAAAGCACCTATTTTCGCTTTCGGCAGCCTCCGGAGCAAAAAAGACAAACGTCCAGCTTTTGCTGCCACAGCAAAGGTGCCAGCGGGGAAAAGTGATGCTGGTTCTCACTGCCTCCTGGAACCCTTTCAAATGCCACAGACAATTTGGCCCTCTCTGCTTTCCTGCGGACTCCATCCTCAAAAGCACCTGTTTTCGCTTTCGGCAGCCTCCGGAGCAAAAAAGACAAACGTCCAGCTTTTGCTGCCACAGCAAAGGTGCCAGCGGGGAAAAGTAATGCTGGTTCTCACTGCCTCCTGGAACCCTTTCAAATGCCCCAGACAATTTGGCCCTCTCTGCTTTCCTGCGGACTCCATCCTCAAAAGCACCTGTTTTCGCTTTCGGCAGCCTCCGGAGCAAAAAAGACAAACGTCCAGCTTTTGCTGCCACAGCAAAGGTGCCAGCGGGGAAAAGTAATGCTGGTTCTCACTGCCTCCTGGAACCCTTTCAAATGCCACAGACAATTTGGCCCTCTCTGCTTTCCTGCGGACTCCATCCTCAAAAGCAGCTGTTTTCGCTTTCGGCAGCGTCCGGAGCAAAAAAGACAAACGTCCAGCTTTTGCTGCCACAGCAAAGGTGCCAGCGGGGAAAAGTAATGCTGGTTCTCACTGCCTCCTGGAACCCTTTCAAATGCCCCAGACAATTTGGCCCTCTCTGCTTTCCTGCGGACTCCATCCTCAAAAGCACCTGTTTTCGCTTTCGGCAGCCTCCGGAGCAAAAAAGACAAACGTCCAGCTTTTGCTGCCACAGCAAAGGTGCCAGCGGGGAAAAGTAATGCTGGTTCTCACTGCCTCCTGGAACCCTTTCAAATGCCACAGACAATTTGGCCCTCTCTGCTTTCCTGCGGACTCCATCCTCAAAAGCACCTGTTTTCGCTTTCGGCAGCCTCCATTGCAAAAAATACAAACGTCCAGCTTTTGCTGCCACAGCAAAGGTGCCAGCGGGGAAAAGTAATGCTGGTTCTCACTGCCTCCTGGAACCCTTTCAAATGCCACAGACAATTTGGCCCTCTCTGCTTTCCTGCGGACTCCATCCTCAAAAGCACCTGTTTTCGCTTTTGGCAGCGTCCGGAGCAAAAAAGACAAACGTCCAGCTTTTGCTGCCACAGCAAAGGTGCCAGCGGGGAAAAGTAATGCTGGTTCTCACTGCCTCCTGGAACCCTTTCAAATGCCCCAGACAATTTGGCCCTCTCTGCTTTCCTGCGGACTCCATCCTCAAAAGCACCTGTTTTCGCTTTCGGCAGCCTCCGGAGCAAAAAAGACAAACGTCCAGCTTTTGCTGCCACAGCAAAGGTGCCAGCGTGGAAAAGTAATGCTGGTTCTCACTGCCTCCTGGAACCCTTTCAAATGCCCCAGACAATTAAGCCCTCTCTGCTTTCCTGCGGACTCTATCCTCAAAAGCGCCTTTTTTCACTTTCGGCGCCCTCCGGTGGTAAAAAGACAAACGTCCAGCTTTTGCTGCCACAGCAAAGGTGCCAGCGGGGAAAAGTGATGCTGGTTCTCACTGCCTCCTGGAACCCTTTCAAATGCCACAGAAAATTTGGCCCTCTCTGCTTTCCTGCGGACTCCATCCTCAAAAGCACCTATTTTCGCTTTCGGCAGCCTCCGGAGCAAAAAAGACAAACGTCCAGCTTTTGCTGCCACAGCAAAGGTGCCAGCGGGGAAAAGTGATGCTGGTTCTCACTGCCTCCTGGAACCCTTTCAAATGCCACAGACAATTTGGCCCTCTCTGCTTTCCTGCGGACTCCATCCTCAAAAGCACCTGTTTTCGCTTTCGGCAGCGTCCGGAGCAAAAAAGACAAACGTCCAGCTTTTGCTGCCACAGCAAAGGTGCCAGCGGGGAAAAGTAATGCTGGTTCTCACTGCCTCCTGGAACCCTTTCAAATGCCCCAGACAATTTGGCCCTCTCTGCTTTCCTGCGGACTCCATCCTCAAAAGCACCTGTTTTTGCTTTCGGCAGCCTCCGGAGCAAAAAAGACAAACGTCCAGCTTTTGCTGCCACAGCAAAGGTGCCAGCGGGGAAAAGTAATGCTGGTTCTCACTGCCTCCTGGAACCCTTTCAAATGCCACAGACAATTAAGCCCTCTCTGCTTTCCTGCGGACTCTATCCTCAAAAGCGCCTTTTTTCACTTTCGGCGCCCTCCGGTGGTAAAAAGACAAACGTCCAGCTTTTGCTGCCACAGCAAAGGTGCCAGCGGGGAAAAGTGATGCTGGTTCTCACTGCCTCCTGGAACTCTTTCAAATGCCACAGACAATTTGGCCCTCTCTGCTTTCCTGCGGACTCCATCCTCAAAAGCACCTATTTTCGCTTTCGGCAGCCTCCGGAGCAAAAAAGACAAACGTCCAGCTTTTGCTGCCACAGCAAAGGTGCCAGCGGGGAAAAGTAATGCTGGTTCTCACTGCCTCCTGGAACCCTTTCAAATGCCACAGACAATTTAGCCCTCTCTGCTTTCCTGCGGACTCTATCCTCAAAAGCGCCTTTTTTCACTTTCGGCGCCCTCCGGTGGTAAAAAGACAAACGTCCAGGTTTTGCTGCCACAGCAAAGGTGCCAGCGGGGAAAAGTAATGCTGGTTCTCACTGCCTCCTGGAACCCTTTCAAATGCCACAGACAATTTGGCCCTCTCTGCTTTCCTGCGGACTCCATCCTCAAAAGCACCTATTTTTGCTTTCGGCGCCCTCCAGAGCAAAAAAGACAAACGTCCAGCTTTTGCTGCCACAGCAAAGGTGCCAGCAGGGAAAAGTAATGCTGGTTCTCACTGCCTCCTGGAACTCCTTCAAATGCCACAGACAATTTGGCCCTCTCTGCTTTCCTGCGGACTCCATCCTCAAAAGCACCTGTTTTCGCTTTCGGCAGCCTCCGGAGCAAAAAAGACAAACGTCCAGCTTTTGCTGCCACAGCAAAGGTGCCAGCGGGGAAAAGTAATGCTGGTTCTCACTGCCTCCTGGAACCCTTTCAAATGCCCCAGACAATTAAGCCCTCTCTGCTTTCCTGCGGACTCTATCCTCAAAAGCGCCTTTTTTCACTTTCGGCGCCCTCCGGTGGTAAAAAGACAAACGTCCAGCTTTTGCTGCCACAGCAAAGGTGCCAGCGGGGAAAAGTGATGCTGGTTCTCACTGCCTCCTGGAACTCTTTCAAATGCCACAGACAATTTGGCCCTCTCTGCTTTCCTGCGGACTCCATCCTCAAAAGCACCTATTTTCGCTTTCGGCAGCCTCCGGAGCAAAAAAGACAAACGTCCAGCTTTTGCTGCCACAGCAAAGGTGCCAGCGGGGAAAAGTGATGCTGGTTCTCACTGCCTCCTGGAACCCTTTCAAATGCCCCAGACAATTTGGCCCTCTCTGCTTTCCTGTGGACTCCATCCTCAAAAGCACCTGTTTTCGCTTCCGGCAGCCTCCGGAGCAAAAAAGACAAACGTCCAGCTTTTGCTGCCACAGCAAAGGTGCCAGCGGGGAAAAGTAATGCTGGTTCTCACTGCCTCCTGGAACCCTTTCAAATGCCCCAGACAATTTGGCCCTCTCTGCTTTCCTGCGGACTCCATCCTCAAAAGCACCTGTTTTCGCTTTCGGCAGCCTCCGGAGCAAAAAAGACAAACGTCCAGCTTTTGCTGCCACAGCAAAGGTGCCAGCGGGGAAAAGTAATGCTGGTTCTCACTGCCTCCTGGAACCTGTTCAAATGCCCCAGACAATTTGGCCCTCTCTGCTTTCCTGCGGACTCCATCCTCAAAAGCACCTGTTTTCGCTTTCGGCAGCCTCCGGAGCAAAAAAGACAAACGTCCAGCTTTTGCTGCCACAGCAAAGGTGCCAGCGGGGAAAAGTAATGCTGGTTCTCACTGCCTCCTGGAACCCTTTCAAATGCCCCAGACAATTAAGCCCTCTCTGCTTTCCTGCGGACTCTATCCTCAAAAGCGCCTTTTTTCACTTTCGGCGCCCTCCGGTGGTAAAAAGACAAACGTCCAGGTTTTGCTGCCACAGCAAAGGTGCCAGCGGGGAAAAGTAATGCTGGTTCTCACTGCCTCCTGGAACCCTTTCAAATGCCACAGACAATTTGGCCCTCTCTGCTTTCCTGCGGACTCCATCCTCAAAAGCACCTATTTTTGCTTTCGGCGCCCTCCGGAGCAAAAAAGACAAACGTCCAGCTTTTGCTGCCACAGCAAAGGTGCCAGCAGGGAAAAGTAATGCTGGTTCTCACTGCCTCCTGGAACTCCTTCAAATGCCACAGACAATTTGGCCCTCTCTGCTTTCCTGCGGACTCCATCCTCAAAAGCACCTGTTTTCGCTTTCGGCAGCCTCCGGAGCAAAAAAGACAAACGTCCAGCTTTTGCTGCCACAGCAAAGGTGCCAGCGGGGAAAAGTAATGCTGGTTCTCACTGCCTCCTGGAACCCTTTCAAATGCCACAGACAATTTGGTCCTCTCTGCTTTCCTGTAGACTCCATCCTCAAAAGCACCTGTTTTCGCTTTCGGCAGCCTCCGGAGCAAAAAAGACAAACGTCCAGCTTTTGCTGCCACAGCAAAGGTGCCAGCGGGGAAAAGTAATGCTGGTTCTCACTGCCTCCTGGAACCCTTTCAAATGCCACAGACAATTTGGCCCTCTCTGCTTTCCTGCGGACTCCATCCTCAAAAGCACCTGTTTTCGCTTTTGGCAACCTCCGGAGCAAAAAAGACAAACGTCCAGCTTTTGCTGCCACAGCAAAGGTTCCAGCGGGGAAAAGTAATGCTGGTTCTCACTGCCTCCTGGAACCTCTTCAAATGCCCCAGACAATTTGGCCCTCTCTGCTTTCCTGCGGACTCCATCCTCAAAAGCACCTGTTTTCGCTTTCGGCAGCCTCCGGAGCAAAAAAGACAAACGTCCAGCTTTTGCTGCCACAGCAAAGGTGCCAGCGGGGAAAAGTAATGCTGGTTCTCACTGCCTCCTGGAACCCTTTCAAATGCCCCAGACAATTAAGCCCTCTCTGCTTTCCTGCGGACTCTATCCTCAAAAGCGCCTTTTTTCACTTTCGGCGCCCTCCGGTGGTAAAAATACAAACGTCCAGCTTTTGCTGCCACAGCAAAGGTGCCAGCGGGGAAAAGTGATGCTGGTTCTCACTGCCTCCTGGAACTCTTTCAAATGCCACAGACAATTTGGCCCTCTCTGCTTTCCTGCGGACTCCATCCTCAAAAGCACCTATTTTCGCTTTCGGCAGCCTCCGGAGCAAAAAAGACAAACGTCCAGCTTTTGCTGCCACAGCAAAGGTGCCAGCGGGGAAAAGTGATGCTGGTTCTCACTGCCTCCTGGAACCCTTTCAAATGCCACAGACAATTTGGCCCTCTCTGCTTTCCTGCGGACTCCATCCTCAAAAGCACCTGTTTTTCGCTTTCGGCAGCCTCCGGAGCAAAAAAGACAAACGTCCAGCTTTTGCTGCCACAGCAAAGGTGCCAGCGGGGAAAAGTAATGCTGGTTCTCACTGCCTCCTGGAACCCTTTCAAATGCCACAGACAATTTGGCCCTCTCTGCTTTCCTGTGGACTCCATCCTCAAAAGCACCTGTTTTCGCTTTCGGCAGCGTCCGGAGCAAAAAAGACAAACGTCCAGCTTTTGCTGCCACAGCAAAGGTGCCAGCGGGGAAAAGTAATGCTGGTTCTCACTGCCTCCTGGAACCCTTTCAAATGCCACAGACAATTTGGCCCTCTCTGCTTTCCTGCGGACTCCATCCTCAAAAGCACCTGTTTTCGCTTTCGGCAGCGTCCGGAGCAAAAAAGACAAACGTCCAGCTTTTGCTGCCACAGCAAAGGTGCCAGCGGGGAAAAGTAATGCTGGTTCTCACTGCCTCCTGGAACCTGTTCAAATGCCCCAGACAATTTGGCCCTCTCTGCTTTCCTGCGGACTCCATCCTCAAAAGCACCTGTTTTCGCTTTCGGCAGCCTCCGGAGCAAAAAAGACAAACGTCCAGCTTTTGCTGCCACAGCAAAGGTGCCAGCGGGGAAAAGTAATGCTGGTTCTCACTGCCTCCTGGAACCCTTTCAAATGCCCCAGACAATTAAGCCCTCTCTGCTTTCCTGCGGACTCTATCCTCAAAAGCACCTATTTTCGCTTTCGGCAGCCTCCGGAGCAAAAAAGACAAACGTCCAGCTTTTGCTGCCACAGCAAAGGTGCCAGCGGGGAAAAGTAATGCTGGTTCTCACTGCCTCCTGGAACCCTTTCAAATGCCCCAGACAATTTGGCCCTCTCTGCTTTCCTGCGGACTCCATCCTCAAAAGCAGCTGTTTTCGCTTTCGGCAGCCTCCGGAGCAAAAAAGACAAACGTCCAGCTTTTGCTGCCACAGCAAAGGTGCCAGCGGGGAAAAGTAATGCTGGTTCTCACTGCCTCCTGGAACCTGTTCAAATGCCCCAGACAATTTGGCCCTCTCTGCTTTCCTGCGGACTCCATCCTCAAAAGCACCTGTTTTCGCTTTCGGCAGCCTCCGGAGCAAAAAAGACAAACGTCCAGCTTTTGCTGCCACAGCAAAGGTGCCAGCGGGGAAAAGTAATGCTGGTTCTCACTGCCTCCTGGAACCCTTTCAAATGCCACAGACAATTAAGCCCTCTCTGCTTTCCTGCGGACTCCATCCTCAAAAGCACCTATTTTCGCTTTCGGCAGCCTCCGGAGCAAAAAAGACAAACGTCCAGCTTTTGCTGCCACAGCAAAGGTGCCAGCGGGGAAAAGTAATGCTGGTTCTCACTGCCTCCTGGAACCCTTTCAAATGCCACAGACAATTTGGCCCTCTCTGCTTTCCTGTGGACTCCATCCTCAAAAGCACCTGTTTTCGCTTTCGGCAGCCTCCGGAGCAAAAAAGACAAACGTCCAGCTTTTGCTGCCACAGCAAAGGTGCCAGCGGGGAAAAGTAATGCTGGTTCTCACTGCCTCCTGGAACCCTTTCAAATGCCACAGACAATTTGGCCCTCTCTGCTTTCCTGCGGACTCCATCCTCAAAAGCACCTGTTTTCGCTTTCGGCAGCCTCCGGAGCAAAAAAGACAAACGTCCAGCTTTTGCTGCCACAGCAAAGGTGCCAGCGGGGAAAAGTAATGCTGGTTCTCACTGCCTCCTGGAACCCTTTCAAATGCCACAGACAATTTGGCCCTCTCTGCTTTCCTGCGGACTCCATCCTCAAAAGCACCTGTTTTCGCTTTCGGCAGCCTCCGGAGCAAAAAAGACAAACGTCCAGCTTTTGCTGCCACAGCAAAGGTGCCAGCGGGGAAAAGTAATGCTGGTTCTCACTGCCTCCTGGAACCCTTTCAAATGCCACAGACAATTTGGCCCTCTCTGCTTTCCTGCGGACTCCATCCTCAAAAGCACCTGTTTTCGCTTTCGGCAGCCTCCGGAGCAAAAAAGACAAACGTCCAGCTTTTGCTGCCACAGCAAAGGTGCCAGCGGGGAAAAGTAATGGTGGTTCTCACTGCCTCCTGGAACCCTTTCAAATGCCACAGACAATTTGGCCCTCTCTGCTTTCCTGCGGACTCCATCCTCAAAAGAACCTATTTTTGCTTTCGGCGCCCTCCGGAGCAAAAAAGACAAACGTCCAGCTTTTGCTGCCACAGCAAAGGTTCCAGCGGGGAAAAGTAATGCTGGTTCTCACTGCCTCCTGGAACCTCTTCAAATGCCCCAGACAATTTGGCCCTCTCTGCTTTCCTGCGGACTCCATCCTCAAAAGCACCTGTTTTCGCTTTCGGCAGCCTCCGGAGCAAAAAAGACAAACGTCCAGCTTTTGCTGCCACAGCAAAGGTGCCAGCGGGGAAAAGTAATGCTGGTTCTCACTGCCTCCTGGAACCCTTTCAAATGCCCCAGACAATTAAGCCCTCTCTGCTTTCCTGCGGACTCTATCCTCAAAAGCGCCTTTTTTCACTTTCGGCGCCCTCCGGTGGTAAAAAGACAAACGTCCAGCTTTTGCTGCCACAGCAAAGGTGCCAGCGGGGAAAAGTGATGCTGGTTCTCACTGCCTCCTGGAACTCTTTCAAATGCCACAGACAATTTGGCCCTCTCTGCTTTCCTGCGGACTCCATCCTCAAAAGCACCTATTTTCGCTTTCGGCAGCCTCCGGAGCAAAAAAGACAAACGACCAGCTTTTGCTGCCACAGCAAAGGTGCCAGCGGGGAAAAGTGATGCTGGTTCTCACTGCCTCCTGGAACCCTTTCAAATGCCACAGACAATTTGGCCCTCTCTGCTTTCCTGTGGACTCCATCCTCAAAAGCACCTGTTTTCGCTTTCGGCAGCCTCCGCAGCAAAAAAGACAAACGTCCAGCTTTTGCTGCCACAGCAAAGGTGCCAGCGGGGAAAAGTAATGCTGGTTCTCACTGCCTCCTGGAACCCTTTCAAATGCCCCAGACAATTTGGCCCTCTCTGCTTTCCTGCGGACTCCATCCTCAAAAGCACCTGTTTTCGCTTTCGGCAGCGTCCGGAGCAAAAAAGACAAACGTCCAGCTTTTGCTGCCACAGCAAAGGTGCCAGCGGGGAAAAGTAATGCTGGTTCTCACTGCCTCCTGGAACCTGTTCAAATGCCCCAGACAATTTGGCCCTCTCTGCTTTCCTGCGGACTCCATCCTCAAAAGCACCTGTTTTCGCTTTCGGCAGCCTCCGGAGCAAAAAAGACAAACGTCCAGCTTTTGCTGCCACAGCAAAGGTGCCAGCGGGGAAAAGTAATGCTGGTTCTCACTGCCTCCTGGAACCCTTTCAAATGCCCCAGACAATTAAGCCCTCTCTGCTTTCCTGCGGACTCTATCCTCAAAAGCACCTATTTTCGCTTTCGGCAGCCTCCGGAGCAAAAAAGACAAACGTCCAGCTTTTGCTGCCACAGCAAAGGTGCCAGCGGGGAAAAGTAATGCTGGTTCTCACTGCCTCCTGGAACCCTTTCAAATGCCACAGACAATTTGGCCCTCTCTGCTTTCCTGCGGACTCCATCCTCAAAAGCACCTGTTTTCGCTTTCGGCAGCGTCCGGAGCAAAAAAGACAAACGTCCAGCTTTTGCTGCCACAGCAAAGGTGCCAGCGGGGAAAAGTAATGCTGGTTCTCACTGCCTCCTGGAACCTGTTCAAATGCCCCAGACAATTTGGCCCTCTCTGCTTTCCTGCGGACTCCATCCTCAAAAGCACCTGTTTTCGCTTTCGGCAGCCTCCGGAGCAAAAAAGACAAACGTCCAGCTTTTGCTGCCACAGCAAAGGTGCCAGTGGGGAAAAGTAATGCTGGTTCTCACTGCCTCCTGGAACCCTTTCAAATGCCACAGACAATTAAGCCCTCTCTGCTTTCCTGCGGACTCTATCCTCAAAAGCACCTATTTTCGCTTTCGGCAGCCTCCGGAGCAAAAAAGACAAACGTCCAGCTTTTGCTGCCACAGCAAAGGTGCCAGCGGGGAAAAGTAATGCTGGTTCTCACTGCCTCCTGGAACCCTTTCAAATGCCACAGACAATTTGGCCCTCTCTGCTTTCCTGTGGACTCCATCCTCAAAAGCACCTGTTTTCGCTTTCGGCAGCCTCCGGAGCAAAAAAGACAAACGTCCAGCTTTTGCTGCCACAGCAAAGGTGCCAGCGGGGAAAAGTAATGCTGGTTCTCACTGCCTCCTGGAACCCTTTCAAATGCCACAGACAATTTGGCCCTCTCTGCTTTCCTGCGGACTCCATCCTCAAAAGCACCTGTTTTCGCTTTCGGCAGCCTCCGGAGCAAAAAAGACAAACGTCCAGCTTTTGCTGCCACAGCAAAGGTGCCAGCGGGGAAAAGTAATGCTGGTTCTCACTGCCTCCTGGAACCCTTTCAAATGCCACAGACAATTTGGCCCTCTCTGCTTTCCTGCGGACTCCATCCTCAAAAGCACCTGTTTTCGCTTTCGGCAGCCTCCGGAGCAAAAAAGACAAACGTCCAGCTTTTGCTGCCACAGCAAAGGTGCCAGCGGGGAAAAGTAATGCTGGTTCTCACTGCCTCCTGGAACCCTTTCAAATGCCACAGACAATTTGGCCCTCTCTGCTTTCCTGCGGACTCCATCCTCAAAAGCACCTGTTTTCGCTTTCGGCAGCCTCCGGAGCAAAAAAGACAAACGTCCAGCTTTTGCTGCCACAGCAAAGGTGCCAGCGGGGAAAAGTAATGGTGGTTCTCACTGCCTCCTGGAACCCTTTCAAATGCCACAGACAATTTGGCCCTCTCTGCTTTCCTGCGGACTCCATCCTCAAAAGAACCTATTTTTGCTTTCGGCGCCCTCCGGAGCAAAAAAGACAAACGTCCAGCTTTTGCTGCCACAGCAAAGGTGCCAGCGGGGAAAAGTAATGCTGGTTCTCACTGCCTCCTGGAACCCTTTCAAATGCCCCAGACAATTTGGCCCTCTCTGCTTTCCTGCGGACTCCATCCTCAAAAGCACCTGTTTTCGCTTTCGGCGCCCTCCGGAGCAAAAAAGACAAACGTCCAGGTTTTGCTGCCACAGCAAAGGTACCAGCGGGGAAAAGTAATGCTGGTTCTCACTGCCTCCTGGAACCTCTTCAAATGCCACAGACAATTTGGCCCTCTCTGCTTTCCTGCGGACTCCATCCTCAAAAGCACCTGTTTTCACTTTCGGCAGCCTCCGGAGCAAAAAAGACAAACGTCCAGCTTTTGCTGCCACAGCAAAGGTGCCAGCGGGGAAAAGTAATGCTGGTTCTCACTGCCTCCTGGAACCCTTTCAAATGCCACAGACAATTTGGCCCTCTCTGCTTTCCTGCGGACTCCATCCTCAAAAGCACCTGTTTTCGCTTTCGGCAGCCTCCGGAGCAAAAAAGACAAACGTCCAGCTTTTGCTGCCACAGCAAAGGTGCCAGCGGGGAAAAGTAATGCTGGTTCTCACTGCCTCCTGGAACCCTTTCAAATGCCACAGACAATTTGGCCCTCTCTGCTTTCCTGCGGACTCCATCCTCAAAAGCACCTGTTTTCGCTTTCGGCAGCCTCCGCAGCAAAAAAGACAAACGTCCAGCTTTTGCTGCCACAGCAAAGGTGCCAGCGGGGAAAAGTAATGGTGGTTCTCACTGCCTCCTGGAACCCTTTCAAATGCCACAGACAATTTGGCCCTCTCTGCTTTCCTGCGGACTCCATCCTCAAAAGAACCTATTTTTGCTTTCGGCGCCCTCCGGAGCAAAAAAGACAAACGTCCAGCTTTTGCTGCCACAGCAAAGGTTCCAGCGGGGAAAAGTAATGCTGGTTCTCACTGCCTCCTGGAACCTCTTCAAATGCCCCAGACAATTTGGCCCTCTCTGCTTTCCTGCGGACTCCATCCTCAAAAGCACCTGTTTTCGCTTTCGGCAGCCTCCGGAGCAAAAAAGACAAACGTCCAGCTTTTGCTGCCACAGCAAAGGTGCCAGCGGGGAAAAGTAATGCTGGTTCTCACTGCCTCCTGGAACCCTTTCAAATGCCCCAGACAATTAAGCCCTCTCTGCTTTCCTGCGGACTCTATCCTCAAAAGCGCCTTTTTTCACTTTCGGCGCCCTCCGGTGGTAAAAAGACAAACGTCCAGCTTTTGCTGCCACAGCAAAGGTGCCAGCGGGGAAAAGTGATGCTGGTTCTCACTGCCTCCTGGAACTCTTTCAAATGCCACAGACAATTTGGCCCTCTCTGCTTTCCTGCGGACTCCATCCTCAAAAGCACCTATTTTCGCTTTCGGCAGCCTCCGGAGCAAAAAAGACAAACGTCCAGCTTTTGCTGCCACAGCAAAGGTGCCAGCGGGGAAAAGTGATGCTGGTTCTCACTGCCTCCTGGAACCCTTTCAAATGCCCCAGACAATTTGGCCCTCTCTGCTTTCCTGTGGACTCCATCCTCAAAAGCACCTGTTTTCGCTTTCGGCAGCCTCCGCAGCAAAAAAGACAAACGTCCAGCTTTTGCTGCCACAGCAAAGGTGCCAGCGGGGAAAAGTAATGCTGGTTCTCACTGCCTCCTGGAACCCTTTCAAATGCCCCAGACAATTTGGCCCTCTCTGCTTTCCTGCGGACTCCATCCTCAAAAGCACCTGTTTTCGCTTTCGGCAGCCTCCGCAGCAAAAAAGACAAACGTCCAGCTTTTGCTGCCACAGCAAAGGTACCAGCGGGGAAAAGTAATGCTGGTTCTCACTGCCTCCTGGAACCTCTTCAAATGCCACAGACAATTTGGCCCTCTCTGCTTTCCTGCGGACTCCATCCTCAAAAGCACCTGTTTTCACTTTCGGCAGCCTCCGGAGCAAAAAAGACAAACGTCCAGCTTTTGCTGCCACAGCAAAGGTGCCAGCGGGGAAAAGTAATGCTGGTTCTCACTGCCTCCTGGAACCCTTTCAAATGCCACAGACAATTTGGCCCTCTCTGCTTTCCTGCGGACTCCATCCTCAAAAGCACCTGTTTTCGCTTTCGGCAGCCTCCGGAGCAAAAAAGACAAACGTCCAGCTTTTGCTGCCACAGCAAAGGTGCCAGCGGGGAAAAGTAATGCTGGTTCTCACTGCCTCCTGGAACCCTTTCAAATGCCACAGACAATTTGGCCCTCTCTGCTTTCCTGCGGACTCCATCCTCAAAAGCACCTGTTTTCGCTTTCGGCAGCCTCCGCAGCAAAAAAGACAAACGTCCAGCTTTTGCTGCCACAGCAAAGGTGCCAGCGGGGAAAAGTAATGGTGGTTCTCACTGCCTCCTGGAACCCTTTCAAATGCCACAGACAATTTGGCCCTCTCTGCTTTCCTGCGGACTCCATCCTCAAAAGAACCTATTTTTGCTTTCGGCGCCCTCCGGAGCAAAAAAGACAAACGTCCAGCTTTTGCTGCCACAGCAAAGGTTCCAGCGGGGAAAAGTAATGCTGGTTCTCACTGCCTCCTGGAACCTCTTCAAATGCCCCAGACAATTTGGCCCTCTCTGCTTTCCTGCGGACTCCATCCTCAAAAGCACCTGTTTTCGCTTTCGGCAGCCTCCGGAGCAAAAAAGACAAACGTCCAGCTTTTGCTGCCACAGCAAAGGTGCCAGCGGGGAAAAGTAATGCTGGTTCTCACTGCCTCCTGGAACCCTTTCAAATGCCCCAGACAATTAAGCCCTCTCTGCTTTCCTGCGGACTCTATCCTCAAAAGCGCCTTTTTTCACTTTCGGCGCCCTCCGGTGGTAAAAAGACAAACGTCCAGCTTTTGCTGCCACAGCAAAGGTGCCAGCGGGGAAAAGTGATGCTGGTTCTCACTGCCTCCTGGAACTCTTTCAAATGCCACAGACAATTTGGCCCTCTCTGCTTTCCTGCGGACTCCATCCTCAAAAGCACCTATTTTCGCTTTCGGCAGCCTCCGGAGCAAAAAAGACAAACGTCCAGCTTTTGCTGCCACAGCAAAGGTGCCAGCGGGGAAAAGTGATGCTGGTTCTCACTGCCTCCTGGAACCCTTTCAAATGCCCCAGACAATTTGGCCCTCTCTGCTTTCCTGTGGACTCCATCCTCAAAAGCACCTGTTTTCGCTTTCGGCAGCCTCCGCAGCAAAAAAGACAAACGTCCAGCTTTTGCTGCCACAGCAAAGGTGCCAGCGGGGAAAAGTAATGCTGGTTCTCACTGCCTCCTGGAACCCTTTCAAATGCCCCAGACAATTTGGCCCTCTCTGCTTTCCTGCGGACTCCATCCTCAAAAGCACCTGTTTTCGCTTTCGGCAGCCTCCGCAGCAAAAAAGACAAACGTCCAGCTTTTGCTGCCACAGCAAAGGTGCCAGCGGGGAAAAGTAATGCTGGTTCTCACTGCCTCCTGGAACCCTTTCAAATGCCCCAGACAATTTGGCCCTCTCTGCTTTCCTGCGGACTCCATCCTCAAAAGCACCTGTTTTCGCTTTCGGCAGCCTCCGGAGCAAAAAAGACAAACGTCCAGCTTTTGCTGCCACAGCAAAGGTGCCAGCGGGGAAAAGTAATGCTGGTTCTCACTGCCTCCTGGAACCTGTTCAAATGCCCCAGACAATTTGGCCCTCTCTGCTTTCCTGCGGACTCCATCCTCAAAAGCACCTGTTTTCGCTTTCGGCAGCCTCCGGAGCAAAAAAGACAAACGTCCAGCTTTTGCTGCCACAGCAAAGGTGCCAGCGGGGAAAAGTAATGCTGGTTCTCACTGCCTCCTGGAACCCTTTCAAATGCCCCAGACAATTAAGCCCTCTCTGCTTTCCTGCGGACTCTATCCTCAAAAGCACCTATTTTCGCTTTCGGCAGCCTCCGGAGCAAAAAAGACAAACGTCCAGCTTTTGCTGCCACAGCAAAGGTGCCAGCGGGGAAAAGTAATGCTGGTTCTCACTGCCTCCTGGAACCCTTTCAAATGCCCCAGACAATTTGGCCCTCTCTGCTTTCCTGCGGACTCCATCCTCAAAAGCACCTGTTTTCGCTTTCGGCAGCGTCCGGAGCAAAAAAGACAAACGTCCAGCTTTTGCTGCCACAGCAAAGGTGCCAGCGGGGAAAAGTAATGCTGGTTCTCACTGCCTCCTGGAACCTGTTCAAATGCCCCAGACAATTTGGCCCTCTCTGCTTTCCTGCGGACTCCATCCTCAAAAGCACCTGTTTTCGCTTTCGGCAGCCTCCGGAGCAAAAAAGACAAACGTCCAGCTTTTGCTGCCACAGCAAAGGTGCCAGCGGGGAAAAGTAATGCTGGTTCTCACTGCCTCCTGGAACCCTTTCAAATGCCACAGACAATTAAGCCCTCTCTGCTTTCCTGCGGACTCTATCCTCAAAAGCACCTATTTTCGCTTTCGGCAGCCTCCGGAGCAAAAAAGACAAACGTCCAGCTTTTGCTGCCACAGCAAAGGTGCCAGCGGGGAAAAGTAATGCTGGTTCTCACTGCCTCCTGGAACCCTTTCAAATGCCCCAGACAATTTGGCCCTCTCTGCTTTCCTGTGGACTCCATCCTCAAAAGCACCTGTTTTCGCTTTCGGCAGCCTCCGGAGCAAAAAAGACAAACGTCCAGCTTTTGCTGCCACAGCAAAGGTGCCAGCGGGGAAAAGTAATGCTGGTTCTCACTGCCTCCTGGAACCCTTTCAAATGCCACAGACAATTTGGCCCTCTCTGCTTTCCTGCGGACTCCATCCTCAAAAGCACCTGTTTTCGCTTTCGGCAGCCTCCGGAGCAAAAAAGACAAACGTCCAGCTTTTGCTGCCACAGCAAAGGTGCCAGCGGGGAAAAGTAATGCTGGTTCTCACTGCCTCCTGGAACCCTTTCAAATGCCACAGACAATTTGGCCCTCTCTGCTTTCCTGCGGACTCCATCCTCAAAAGCACCTGTTTTCGCTTTCGGCAGCCTCCGGAGCAAAAAAGACAAACGTCCAGCTTTTGCTGCCACAGCAAAGGTGCCAGCGGGGAAAAGTAATGGTGGTTCTCACTGCCTCCTGGAACCCTTTCAAATGCCACAGACAATTTGGCCCTCTCTGCTTTCCTGCGGACTCCATCCTCAAAAGAACCTATTTTTGCTTTCGGCGCCCTCCGGAGCAAAAAAGACAAACGTCCAGCTTTTGCTGCCACAGCAAAGGTGCCAGCGGGGAAAAGTAATGCTGGTTCTCACTGCCTCCTGGAACCCTTTCAAATGCCCCAGACAATTTGGCCCTCTCTGCTTTCCTGCGGACTCCATCCTCAAAAGAACCTATTTTTGCTTTCGGCGCCCTCCGGAGCAAAAAAGACAAACGTCCAGCTTTTGCTGCCACAGCAAAGGTACCAGCGGGGAAAAGTAATGCTGGTTCTCACTGCCTCCTGGAACCTCTTCAAATGCCACAGACAATTTGGCCCTCTCTGCTTTCCTGCGGACTCCATCCTCAAAAGCACCTGTTTTCGCTTTCGGCAGCCTCCATTGCAAAAAATACAAACGTCCAGCTTTTGCTGCCACAGCAAAGGTGCCAGCGGGGAAAAGTAATGCTGGTTCTCACTGCCTCCTGGAACCCTTTCAAATGCCACAGACAATTTGGCCCTCTCTGCTTTCCTGCGGACTCCATCCTCAAAAGCACCTGTTTTCGCTTTCGGCAACCTCCGGAGCAAAAAAGATAAACGTCCAGCTTTTGCTGCCACAGCAAAGGTGCCAGCGGGGAAAAGTAATGCTGGTTCTCACTGCCTCCTGGAACCCTTTCAAATGCCACAGACAATTTGGCCCTCTCTGCTTTCCTGCGGACTCCATCCTCAAAAGCACCTGTTTTCGCTTTCGGCAACCTCCGGAGCAAAAAAGACAAACGTCCAGCTTTTG
Organism: Vanellus vanellus; assembly: GCF_965231255.1. Classification (NCBI taxonomy): domain Eukaryota; kingdom Metazoa; phylum Chordata; class Aves; order Charadriiformes; family Charadriidae; genus Vanellus; species Vanellus vanellus. Next base: position 24,462 of record NW_028127965.1, read on the forward strand.
CTGCCACAGCAAAGGTGCCAGCGGGGAAAAGTAATGCTGGTTCTCACTGCCTCCTGGAACCCTTTCAAATGCCCCAGACAATTTGGCCCTCTCTGCTTTCCTGTGGACTCCATCCTCAAAAGCACCTGTTTTCGCTTTTGGCAGCCTCCGGAGCAAAAAAGACAAACGTCCAGCTTTTGCTGCCACAGCAAAGGTGCCAGCGGGGAAAAGTAATGCTGGTTCTCACTGCCTCCTGGAACCCTTTCAAATGCCCCTGACAATTTGGCCCTCTCTGCTTTCCTGCGGACTCTATCCTCAAAAGCGCCTTTTTTCACTTTCGGCGCCCTCCGGTGGTAAAAAGACAAACGTCCAGGTTTTGCTGCCACAGCAAAGGTGCCAGCGGGGAAAAGTAATGCTGGTTCTCACTGCCTCCTGGAACTCTTTCAAATGCCACAGACAATTTGGCCCTCTCTGCTTTCCTGCGGACTCCATCCTCAAAAGCACCTGTTTTCGCTTTCGGCAGCCTCCGGAGCAAAAAAGACAAACGTCCAGCTTTTGCTGCCACAGCAAAGGTGCCAGCGGGGAAAAGTAATGCTGGTTCTCACTGCCTCCTGGAACCCTTTCAAATGCCACAGACAATTTGGCCCTCTCTGCTTTCCTGTGGACTCCATCCTCAAGAGCACCTGTTTTCGCTTTCGGCAGCCTCCGGAGCAAAAAAGACAAACGTCCAGCTTTTGCTGCCACAGCAAAGGTGCCAGCGGGGAAAAGTAATGCTGGTTCTCACTGCCTCCTGGAACCCTTTCAAATGCCACAGACAATTTGGCCCTCTCTGCTTTCCTGCGGACTCCATCCTCAAAAGAACCTATTTTTGCTTTCGGCGCCCTCCGGAGCAAAAAAGACAAACGTCCAGCTTTTGCTGCCACAGCAAAGGTGCCAGCAGGGAAAAGTAATGCTGGTTCTCACTGCCTCCTGGAACTCCTTCAAATGCCACAGACAATTTGGCCCTCTCTGCTTTCCTGCGGACTCCATCCTCAAAAGCACCTGTTTTCGCTTTCGGCAACCTCCGGAGCAAAAAAGACAAACGTCCAGCTTTTGCTGCCACAGCAAAGGTGCCAGCGGGGAAAAGTAATGCTGGTTCTCACTGCCTCCTGGAACCCTTTCAAATGCCCCAGACAATTTGGCCCTCTCTGCTTTCCTGTGGACTCCATCCTCAAAAGCACCTGTTTTCGCTTTCGGCAGCCTCCGGAGCAAAAAAGACAAACGTCCAGCTTTTGCTGCCACAGCAAAGGTGCCAGCGGGGAAAAGTAATGCTGGTTCTCACTGCCTCCTGGAACCCTTTCAAATGCCACAGACAATTTAGCCCTCTCTGCTTTCCTGCGGACTCTATCCTCAAAAGCGCCTTTTTTCACTTTCGGCGCCCTCCGGTGGTAAAAAGACAAACGTCCAGCTTTTGCTGCCACAGCAATGGTGCCAGCGGGGAAAAGTGATGCTGGTTCTCACTGCCTCCTGGAACCCTTTCAAATGCCCCAGACAATTTGGCCCTCTCTGCTTTCCTGCGGACTCCATCCTCAAAAGCACCTATTTTCGCTTTCGGCAGCCTCCGGAGCAAAAAAGACAAACGTCCAGCTTTTGCTGCCACAGCAAAGGTGCCAGCGGGGAAAAGTAATGCTGGTTCTCACTGCCTCCTGGAACCCTTTCAAATGCCCCTGACAATTTGGCCCTCTCTGCTTTCCTGCGGACTCTATCCTCAAAAGCGCCTTTTTTCACTTTCGGCGCCCTCCGGTGGTAAAAAGACAAACGTCCAGCTTTTGCTGCCACAGCAAAGGTGCCAGCGGGGAAAAGTAATGCTGGTTCTCACTGCCTCCTGGAACCCTTTCAAATGCCACAGACAATTTGGCCCTCTCTGCTTTCCTGCGGACTCCATCCTCAAAAGCACCTGTTTTCGCTTTCGGCAGCCTCCGGAGCAAAAAAGACAAACGTCCAGCTTTTGCTGCCACAGCAAAGGTGCCAGCGGGGAAAAGTAATGCTGGTTCTCACTGCCTCCTGGAACCCTTTCAAATGCCACAGACAATTTGGCCCTCTCTGCTTTCCTGCGGACTCCATCCTCAAAAGCACCTGTTTTCGCTTTCGGCAGCCTCCGCAGCAAAAAAGACAAACGTCCAGCTTTTGCTGCCACAGCAAAGGTGCCAGCGGGGAAAAGTAATGGTGGTTCTCACTGCCTCCTGGAACCCTTTCAAATGCCACAGACAATTTGGCCCTCTCTGCTTTCCTGCGGACTCCATCCTCAAAAGAACCTATTTTTGCTTTCGGCGCCCTCCGGAGCAAAAAAGACAAACGTCCAGCTTTTGCTGCCACAGCAAAGGTTCCAGCGGGGAAAAGTAATGCTGGTTCTCACTGCCTCCTGGAACCTCTTCAAATGCCCCAGACAATTTGGCCCTCTCTGCTTTCCTGCGGACTCCATCCTCAAAAGCACCTGTTTTCGCTTTCGGCAGCCTCCGGAGCAAAAAAGACAAACGTCCAGCTTTTGCTGCCACAGCAAAGGTGCCAGCGGGGAAAAGTAATGCTGGTTCTCACTGCCTCCTGGAACCCTTTCAAATGCCCCAGACAATTAAGCCCTCTCTGCTTTCCTGCGGACTCTATCCTCAAAAGCGCCTTTTTTCACTTTCGGCGCCCTCCGGTGGTAAAAAGACAAACGTCCAGCTTTTGCTGCCACAGCAAAGGTGCCAGCGGGGAAAAGTGATGCTGGTTCTCACTGCCTCCTGGAACTCTTTCAAATGCCACAGACAATTTGGCCCTCTCTGCTTTCCTGCGGACTCCATCCTCAAAAGCACCTATTTTCGCTTTCGGCAGCCTCCGGAGCAAAAAAGACAAACGTCCAGCTTTTGCTGCCACAGCAAAGGTGCCAGCGGGGAAAAGTGATGCTGGTTCTCACTGCCTCCTGGAACCCTTTCAAATGCCCCAGACAATTTGGCCCTCTCTGCTTTCCTGTGGACTCCATCCTCAAAAGCACCTGTTTTCGCTTTCGGCAGCCTCCGCAGCAAAAAAGACAAACGTCCAGCTTTTGCTGCCACAGCAAAGGTGCCAGCGGGGAAAAGTAATGCTGGTTCTCACTGCCTCCTGGAACCCTTTCAAATGCCCCAGACAATTTGGCCCTCTCTGCTTTCCTGCGGACTCCATCCTCAAAAGCACCTGTTTTCGCTTTCGGCAGCCTCCGCAGCAAAAAAGACAAACGTCCAGCTTTTGCTGCCACAGCAAAGGTGCCAGCGGGGAAAAGTAATGCTGGTTCTCACTGCCTCCTGGAACCCTTTCAAATGCCCCAGACAATTTGGCCCTCTCTGCTTTCCTGCGGACTCCATCCTCAAAAGCACCTGTTTTCGCTTTCGGCAGCCTCCGGAGCAAAAAAGACAAACGTCCAGCTTTTGCTGCCACAGCAAAGGTGCCAGCGGGGAAAAGTAATGCTGGTTCTCACTGCCTCCTGGAACCTGTTCAAATGCCCCAGACAATTTGGCCCTCTCTGCTTTCCTGCGGACTCCATCCTCAAAAGCACCTGTTTTCGCTTTCGGCAGCCTCCGGAGCAAAAAAGACAAACGTCCAGCTTTTGCTGCCACAGCAAAGGTGCCAGCGGGGAAAAGTAATGCTGGTTCTCACTGCCTCCTGGAACCCTTTCAAATGCCCCAGACAATTAAGCCCTCTCTGCTTTCCTGCGGACTCTATCCTCAAAAGCACCTATTTTCGCTTTCGGCAGCCTCCGGAGCAAAAAAGACAAACGTCCAGCTTTTGCTGCCACAGCAAAGGTGCCAGCGGGGAAAAGTAATGCTGGTTCTCACTGCCTCCTGGAACCCTTTCAAATGCCCCAGACAATTTGGCCCTCTCTGCTTTCCTGCGGACTCCATCCTCAAAAGCACCTGTTTTCGCTTTCGGCAGCGTCCGGAGCAAAAAAGACAAACGTCCAGCTTTTGCTGCCACAGCAAAGGTGCCAGCGGGGAAAAGTAATGCTGGTTCTCACTGCCTCCTGGAACCTGTTCAAATGCCCCAGACAATTTGGCCCTCTCTGCTTTCCTGCGGACTCCATCCTCAAAAGCACCTGTTTTCGCTTTCGGCAGCCTCCGGAGCAAAAAAGACAAACGTCCAGCTTTTGCTGCCACAGCAAAGGTGCCAGCGGGGAAAAGTAATGCTGGTTCTCACTGCCTCCTGGAACCCTTTCAAATGCCACAGACAATTAAGCCCTCTCTGCTTTCCTGCGGACTCTATCCTCAAAAGCACCTATTTTCGCTTTCGGCAGCCTCCGGAGCAAAAAAGACAAACGTCCAGCTTTTGCTGCCACAGCAAAGGTGCCAGCGGGGAAAAGTAATGCTGGTTCTCACTGCCTCCTGGAACCCTTTCAAATGCCACAGACAATTTGGCCCTCTCTGCTTTCCTGTGGACTCCATCCTCAAAAGCACCTGTTTTCGCTTTCGGCAGCCTCCGGAGCAAAAAAGACAAACGTCCAGCTTTTGCTGCCACAGCAAAGGTGCCAGCGGGGAAAAGTAATGCTGGTTCTCACTGCCTCCTGGAACCCTTTCAAATGCCACAGACAATTTGGCCCTCTCTGCTTTCCTGCGGACTCCATCCTCAAAAGCACCTGTTTTCGCTTTCGGCAGCCTCCGGAGCAAAAAAGACAAACGTCCAGCTTTTGCTGCCACAGCAAAGGTGCCAGCGGGGAAAAGTAATGCTGGTTCTCACTGCCTCCTGGAACCCTTTCAAATGCCACAGACAATTTGGCCCTCTCTGCTTTCCTGCGGACTCCATCCTCAAAAGCACCTGTTTTCGCTTTCGGCAGCCTCCGGAGCAAAAAAGACAAACGTCCAGCTTTTGCTGCCACAGCAAAGGTGCCAGCGGGGAAAAGTAATGGTGGTTCTCACTGCCTCCTGGAACCCTTTCAAATGCCACAGACAATTTGGCCCTCTCTGCTTTCCTGCGGACTCCATCCTCAAAAGAACCTATTTTTGCTTTCGGCGCCCTCCGGAGCAAAAAAGACAAACGTCCAGCTTTTGCTGCCACAGCAAAGGTGCCAGCGGGGAAAAGTAATGCTGGTTCTCACTGCCTCCTGGAACCCTTTCAAATGCCCCAGACAATTTGGCCCTCTCTGCTTTCCTGCGGACTCCATCCTCAAAAGAACCTATTTTTGCTTTCGGCGCCCTCCGGAGCAAAAAAGACAAACGTCCAGCTTTTGCTGCCACAGCAAAGGTACCAGCGGGGAAAAGTAATGCTGGTTCTCACTGCCTCCTGGAACCTCTTCAAATGCCACAGACAATTTGGCCCTCTCTGCTTTCCTGCGGACTCCATCCTCAAAAGCACCTGTTTTCACTTTCGGCAGCCTCCGGAGCAAAAAAGACAAACGTCCAGCTTTTGCTGCCACAGCAAAGGTGCCAGCGGGGAAAAGTAATGCTGGTTCTCACTGCCTCCTGGAACCCTTTCAAATGCCACAGACAATTTGGCCCTCTCTGCTTTCCTGCGGACTCCATCCTCAAAAGCACCTGTTTTCGCTTTCGGCAGCCTCCATTGCAAAAAATACAAACGTCCAGCTTTTGCTGCCACAGCAAAGGTGCCAGCGGGGAAAAGTAATGCTGGTTCTCACTGCCTCCTGGAACCCTTTCAAATGCCCCAGACAATTTGGCCCTCTCTGCTTTCCTGCGGACTCCATCCTCAAAAGCACCTGTTTTCGCTTTCGGCAGCGTCCGGAGCAAAAAAGACAAACGTCCAGCTTTTGCTGCCACAGCAAAGGTGCCAGCGGGGAAAAGTAATGCTGGTTCTCACTGCCTCCTGGAACCCTTTCAAATGCCACAGACAATTTGGCCCTCTCTGCTTTCCTGCGGACTCCATCCTCAAAAGCACCTGTTTTCGCTTTCGGCAACCTCCGGAGCAAAAAAGATAAACGTCCAGCTTTTGCTGCCACAGCAAAGGTGCCAGCGGGGAAAAGTAATGCTGGTTCTCACTGCCTCCTGGAACCCTTTCAAATGCCACAGACAATTTGGCCCTCTCTGCTTTCCTGCGGACTCCATCCTCAAAAGCACCTGTTTTCGCTTTCGGCAACCTCCGGAGCAAAAAAGACAAACGTCCAGCTTTTGCTGCCACAGCAAAGGTGCCAGCGGGGAAAAGTAATGCTGGTTCTCACTGCCTCCTGGAACCCTTTCAAATGCCCCAGACAATTTGGCCCTCTCTGCTTTCCTGTGGACTCCATCCTCAAAAGCACCTGTTTTCGCTTTTGGCAGCCTCCGGAGCAAAAAAGACAAACGTCCAGCTTTTGCTGCCACAGCAAAGGTGCCAGCGGGGAAAAGTAATGCTGGTTCTCACTGCCTCCTGGAACCCTTTCAAATGCCCCTGACAATTTGGCCCTCTCTGCTTTCCTGCGGACTCTATCCTCAAAAGCGCCTTTTTTCACTTTCGGCGCCCTCCGGTGGTAAAAAGACAAACGTCCAGGTTTTGCTGCCACAGCAAAGGTGCCAGCGGGGAAAAGTAATGCTGGTTCTCACTGCCTCCTGGAACTCTTTCAAATGCCACAGACAATTTGGCCCTCTCTGCTTTCCTGCGGACTCCATCCTCAAAAGCACCTGTTTTCGCTTTCGGCAGCCTCCGGAGCAAAAAAGACAAACGTCCAGCTTTTGCTGCCACAGCAAAGGTGCCAGCGGGGAAAAGTAATGCTGGTTCTCACTGCCTCCTGGAACCCTTTCAAATGCCACAGACAATTTGGCCCTCTCTGCTTTCCTGTGGACTCCATCCTCAAGAGCACCTGTTTTCGCTTTCGGCAGCCTCCGGAGCAAAAAAGACAAACGTCCAGCTTTTGCTGCCACAGCAAAGGTGCCAGCGGGGAAAAGTAATGCTGGTTCTCACTGCCTCCTGGAACCCTTTCAAATGCCCCAGACAATTTGGCCCTCTCTGCTTTCCTGCGGACTCCATCCTCAAAAGCACCTGTTTTCGCTTTCGGCAACCTCCGGAGCAAAAAAGACAAACGTCCAGGTTTTGCTGCCACAGCAAAGGTGCCAGCGGGGAAAAGTAATGCTGGTTCTCACTGCCTCCTGGAACCCTTTCAAATGCCACAGACAATTTGGCCCTCTCTGCTTTCCTGCGGACTCCATCCTCAAAAGAACCTATTTTTGCTTTCGGCGCCCTCCGGAGCAAAAAAGACAAACGTCCAGCTTTTGCTGCCACAGCAAAGGTGCCAGCAGGGAAAAGTAATGCTGGTTCTCACTGCCTCCTGGAACTCCTTCAAATGCCACAGACAATTTGGCCCTCTCTGCTTTCCTGCGGACTCCATCCTCAAAAGCACCTGTTTTCGCTTTCGGCAACCTCCGGAGCAAAAAAGACAAACGTCCAGCTTTTGCTGCCACAGCAAAGGTGCCAGCGGGGAAAAGTAATGCTGGTTCTCACTGCCTCCTGGAACCCTTTCAAATGCCCCAGACAATTTGGCCCTCTCTGCTTTCCTGTGGACTCCATCCTCAAAAGCACCTGTTTTCGCTTTCGGCAGCCTCCGGAGCAAAAAAGACAAACGTCCAGCTTTTGCTGCCACAGCAAAGGTGCCAGCGGGGAAAAGTAATGCTGGTTCTCACTGCCTCCTGGAACCCTTTCAAATGCCACAGACAATTTAGCCCTCTCTGCTTTCCTGCGGACTCTATCCTCAAAAGCGCCTTTTTTCACTTTCGGCGCCCTCCGGTGGTAAAAAGACAAACGTCCAGCTTTTGCTGCCACAGCAATGGTGCCAGCGGGGAAAAGTGATGCTGGTTCTCACTGCCTCCTGGAACCCTTTCAAATGCCCCAGACAATTTGGCCCTCTCTGCTTTCCTGCGGACTCCATCCTCAAAAGCACCTATTTTCGCTTTCGGCAGCCTCCGGAGCAAAAAAGACAAACGTCCAGCTTTTGCTGCCACAGCAAAGGTGCCAGCGGGGAAAAGTAATGCTGGTTCTCACTGCCTCCTGGAACCCTTTCAAATGCCCCTGACAATTTGGCCCTCTCTGCTTTCCTGCGGACTCTATCCTCAAAAGCGCCTTTTTTCACTTTCGGCGCCCTCCGGTGGTAAAAAGACAAACGTCCAGCTTTTGCTGCCACAGCAAAGGTGCCAGCGGGGAAAAGTAATGCTGGTTCTCACTGCCTCCTGGAACTCTTTCAAATGCCACAGACAATTTGGCCCTCTCTGCTTTCCTGCGGACTCCATCCTCAAAAGCACCTATTTTCGCTTTCGGCAGCCTCCGGAGCAAAAAAGACAAACGTCCAGCTTTTGCTGCCACAGCAAAGGTGCCAGCGGGGAAAAGTAATGCTGGTTCTCACTGCCTCCTGGAACCCTTTCAAATGCCACAGACAATTTGGCCCTCTCTGCTTTCCTGTGGACTCCATCCTCAAAAGCACCTGTTTTCGCTTTCAGGAACCTCCGGAGCAAAAAAGACAAACGTCCAGCTTTTGCTGCCACAGCAAAGGTGCCAGCGGGGAAAAGTAATGCTGGTTCTCACTGCCTCCTGGAACCTCTTCAAATGCCACAGACAATTTGGCCCTCTCTGCTTTCCTGCGGACTCCATCCTCAAAAGCACCTATTTTTGCTTTCGGCAGCCTCCGGAGCAAAAAAGACAAACGGCCAGCTTTTGCTGCCACAGCAAAGGTGCCAGCGGGGAAAAGTAATGCTGGTTCTCACTGCCTCCTGGAACCCTTTCAAATGCCACAGACAATTTGGCCCTCTCTGCTTTCCTGCGGACTCCATCCTCAAAAGCACCTGTTTTCGCTTTCGGCAGCGTCCGGAGCAAAAAAGACAAACGTCCAGCTTTTGCTGCCACAGCAAAGGTGCCAGCGGGGAAAAGTAATGCTGGTTCTCACTGCCTCCTGGAACCCTTTCAAATGCCACAGAAAATTTGGCCCTCTCTACTTTCCCGTGGACTCCATACTCAAAAGCACCTGTTTTCGCTTTCGGCAGCCTCCGGAGCAAAAAAGACAAACGTCCAGCTTTTGCTGCCACAGCAAAGGTGCCAGCGGGGAAAAGTAATGCTGGTTCTCACTGCCTCCTGGAACCTCTTCAAATGCCCCAGACAATTTGGCCCTCTCTGCTTTCCTGCGGACTCCATCCTCAAAAGCACCTGTTTTCGCTTTTGGCAACCTCCGGAGCAAAAAAGACAAACGTCCAGCTTTTGCTGCCACAGCAAAGGTGCCAGCGGGGAAAAGTAATGCTGGTTCTCACTGCCTCCTGGAACCCTTTCAAATGCCCCAGACAATTTGGCCCTCTCTGCTTTCCTGCGGACTCCATCCTCAAAAGCACCTGTTTTCGCTTTCGGCAGCCTCCAGAGCAAAAAAGACAAACGTCCAGCTTTTGCTGCCACAGCAAAGGTGCCAGCGGGGAAAAGTAATGCTGGTTCTCACTGCCTCCTGGAACCCTTTCAAATGCCCCAGACAATTAAGCCCTCTCTGCTTTCCTGCGGACTCTATCCTCAAAAGCGCCTTTTTTCACTTTCGGCGCCCTCCGGTGGTAAAAAGACAAACGTCCAGCTTTTGCTGCCACAGCAAAGGTGCCAGCGGGGAAAAGTGATGCTGGTTCTCACTGCCTCCTGGAACCCTTTCAAATGCCCCAGACAATTTGGCCCTCTCTGCTTTCCTGTGGACTCCATCCTCAAAAGCACCTGTTTTCGCTTTCGGCAGCCTCCGGAGCAAAAAAGACAAACGTCCAGCTTTTGCTGCCACAGCAAAGGTGCCAGCGGGGAAAAGTAATGCTGGTTCTCACTGCCTCCTGGAACCCTTTCAAATGCCCCAGACAATTTGGCCCTCTCTGCTTTCCTGCGGACTCCATCCTCAAAAGCACCTGTTTTCGCTTTCGGCAGCGTCCGGAGCAAAAAAGACAAACGTCCAGCTTTTGCTGCCACAGCAAAGGTGCCAGCGGGGAAAAGTAATGCTGGTTCTCACTGCCTCCTGGAACCTGTTCAAATGCCCCAGACAATTTGGCCCTCTCTGCTTTCCTGCGGACTCCATCCTCAAAAGCACCTGTTTTCGCTTTCGGCAGCCTCCGGAGCAAAAAAGACAAACGTCCAGCTTTTGCTGCCACAGCAAAGGTGCCAGCGGGGAAAAGTAATGCTGGTTCTCACTGCCTCCTGGAACCCTTTCAAATGCCACAGACAATTAAGCCCTCTCTGCTTTCCTGCGGACTCTATCCTCAAAAGCGCCTTTTTTCACTTTCGGCGCCCTCCGGTGGTAAAAAGACAATCGTCCAGCTTTTGCTGCCACAGCAAAGGTGCCAGCGGGGAAAAGTAATGCTGGTTCTCACTGCCTCCTGGAACTCTTTCAAATGCCACAGACAATTTGGCCCTCTCTGCTTTCCTGCGGACTCCATCCTCAAAAGAACCTATTTTCCCTTTCGGCGCCCTCCGGAGCAAAAAAGACAAACGTCCAGCTTTTGCTGCCACAGCAAAGGTGCCAGCGGGGAAAAGTAATGCTGGTTCTCACTGCCTCCTGGAACCCTTTCAAATGCTTTTCCTCTCTGCTTTCCTGCGGACTCCATCCTCAAAAGCAGCTGTTTTCGCTTTCGGCAGCCTCCGGAGCAAAAAAGACAAACGTCCAGCTTTTGCTGCCACAGCAAAGGTGCCAGCGGGGAAAAGTAATGCTGGTTCTCACTGCCTCCTGGAACCCTTTCAAATGCCACAGACAATTTGGCCCTCTCTGCTTTCCTGCGGACTCCATCCTCAAAAGAACCTATTTTTGCTTTCGGCGCCCTCCGGAGCAAAAAAGACAAACGTCCAGCTTTTGCTGCCACAGCAAAGGTACCAGCGGGGAAAAGTAATGCTGGTTCTCACTGCCTCCTGGAACCTCTTCAAATGCCACAGAAAATTTGGCCCTCTCTGCTTTCCTGCGGACTCCATCCTCAAAAGCACCTGTTTTCACTTTCGGCAGCCTCCGGAGCAAAAAAGACAAACGTCCAGCTTTTGCTGCCACAGCAAAGGTGCCAGCGGGGAAAAGTAATGCTGGTTCTCACTGCCTCCTGGAACCCTTTCAAATGCCACAGACAATTTGGCCCTCTCTGCTTTCCTGCGGACTCCATCCTCAAAAGAACCTATTTTTGCTTTCGGCGCCCTCCGGAGCAAAAAAGACAAACGTCCAGCTTTTGCTGCCACAGCAAAGGTACCAGCGGGGAAAAGTAATGCTGGTTCTCACTGCCTCCTGGAACCTCTTCAAATGCCACAGACAATTTGGCCCTCTCTGCTTTCCTGCGGACTCCATCCTCAAAAGCACCTGTTTTCACTTTCGGCAGCCTCCGGAGCAAAAAAGACAAACGTCCAGCTTTTGCTGCCACAGCAAAGGTGCCAGCGGGGAAAAGTAATGCTGGTTCTCACTGCCTCCTGGAACCCTTTCAAATGCCACAGACAATTTGGCCCTCTCTGCTTTCCTGTGGACTCCATCCTCAAAAGCACCTGTTTTCGCTTTCGGCAGCCTCCGGAGCAAAAAAGACAAACGTCCAGCTTTTGCTGCCACAGCAAAGGTGCCAGCGGGGAAAAGTAATGCTGGTTCTCACTGCCTCCTGGAACCTGTTCAAATGCCCCAGACAATTTGGCCCTCTCTGCTTTCCTGCGGACTCCATCCTCAAAAGCACCTGTTTTCGCTTTCGGCAACCTCCGGAGCAAAAAAGACAAACGTCCAGCTTTTGCTGCCACAGCAAAGGTGCCAGCGGGGAAAAGTAATGCTGGTTCTCACTGCCTCCTGGAACCCTTTCAAATGCCACAGACAATTAAGCCCTCTCTGCTTTCCTGCGGACTCTATCCTCAAAAGCGCCTTTTTTCACTTTCGGCGCCCTCCGGTGGTAAAAAGACAAACGTCCAGCTTTTGCTGCCACAGCAAAGGTGCCAGCGGGGAAAAGTGATGCTGGTTCTCACTGCCTCCTGGAACTCTTTCAAATGCCACAGACAATTTGGCCCTCTCTGCTTTCCTGCGGACTCCATCCTCAAAAGCACCTATTTTCGCTTTCGGAAGCCTCCGGAGCAAAAAAGACAAACGTCCAGCTTTTGCTGCCACAGCAAAGGTGCCAGCGGGGAAAAGTAATGCTGGTTCTCACTGCCTCCTGGAACTCTTTCAAATGCCCCAGACAATTTGGCCCTCTCTGCTTTCCTGCGGACTCCATCCTCAAAAGCACCTGTTTTCGCTTTCGGCAGCCTCCGGAGCAAAAAAGACAAACGTCCAGCTTTTGCTGCCACAGCAAAGGTGCCAGCGGGGAAAAGTAATGCTGGTTCTCACTGCCTCCTGGAACCCTTTCAAATGCCACAGACAATTTGGCCCTCTCTGCTTTCCTGCGGACTCCATCCTCAAAAGCACCTATTTTTGCTTTCGGCGCCCTCCGGAGCAAAAAAGACAAACGTCCAGCTTTTGCTGCCACAGCAAAGGTGCCAGCAGGGAAAAGTAATGCTGGTTCTCACTGCCTCCTGGAACTCCTTCAAATGCCACAGACAATTTGGCCCTCTCTGCTTTCCTGCGGACTCCATCCTCAAAAGCACCTGTTTTCGCTTTCGGCAACCTCCGGAGCAAAAAAGACAAACGTCCAGCTTTTGCTGCCACAGCAAAGGTGCCAGCGGGGAAAAGTAATGCTGGTTCTCACTGCCTCCTGGAACCCTTTCAAATGCCCCAGACAATTTGGCCCTCTCTGCTTTCCTGCGGACTCCATCCTCAAAAGCACCTGTTTTCGCTTTCGGCAGCGTCCGGAGCAAAAAAGACAAACGTCCAGGTTTTGCTGCCACATCAAAGGTGCCAGCGGGGAAAAGTAATGCTGGTTCTCACTGCCTCCTGGAACTCCTTCAAATGCCACAGACAATTTGGCCCTCTCTGCTTTCCTGCGGATTCCATCCTCAAAAGCACCTGTTTTCGCTTTCGGCAACCTCCGGAGCAAAAAAGACAAACGTCCAGCTTTTGCTGCCACAGCAAAGGTGCCAGCGGGGAAAAGTAATGCTGGTTCTCACTGCCTCCTGGAACCCTTTCAAATGCCACAGACAATTTGGCCCTCTCTGCTTTCCTGCGGACTCCATCCTCAAAAGCACCTGTTTTCGCTTTCGGCAGCGTCCGGAGCAAAAAAGACAAACGTCCAGCTTTTGCTGCCACAGCAAAGGTGCCAGCGGGGAAAAGTAATGCTGGTTCTCACTGCCTCCTGGAACCCTTTCAAATGCCACAGACAATTTGGCCCTCTCTGCTTTCCTGCGGACTCCATCCTCAAAAGCACCTGTTTTCGCTTTCGGCAGCCTCCGGAGCAAAAAAGACAAACGTCCAGCTTTTGCTGCCACAGCAAAGGTGCCAGCGGGGAAAAGTAATGCTGGTTCTCACTGCCTCCTGGAACCCTTTCAAATGCCACAGACAATTTGGCCCTCTCTGCTTTCCTGTGGACTCCATCCTCAAAAGCACCTGTTTTCGCTTTCGGCAGCCTCCGGAGCAAAAAAGACAAACGTCCAGCTTTTGCTGCCACAGCAAAGGTGCCAGCGGGGAAACGTAATGCTGGTTCTCACTGCCTCCTGGAACCCTTTCAAATGCCACAGACAATTTGGCCCTCTCTGCTTTCCTGTGGACTCCATCCTCAAAAGAACCTATTTTCCCTTTCGGCGCCCTCCAGAGCAAAAAAGACAAACGTCCAGCTTTTGCTGCCACAGCAAAGGTGCCAGCGGGGAAAAGTAATGCTGGTTCTCACTGCCTCCTGGAACCTGTTCAAATGCCCCAGACAATTTGGCCCTCTCTGCTTTCCTGCGGACTCCATCCTCAAAAGCACCTGTTTTCGCTTTCGGCAACCTCCGGAGCAAAAAAGACAAACGTCCAGCTTTTGCTGCCACAGCAAAGGTGCCAGCGGGGAAAAGTAATGCTGGTTCTCACTGCCTCCTGGAACCCTTTCAAATGCCACAGACAATTAAGCCGTCTCTGCTTTCCTGCGGACTCTATCCTCAAAAGCGCCTTTTTTCACTTTCGGCGCCCTCCGGTGGTAAAAAGACAAACGTCCAGCTTTTGCTGCCACAGCAAAGGTGCCAGCGGGGAAAAGTGATGCTGGTTCTCACTGCCTCCTGGAACTCTTTCAAATGCCACAGACAATTTGGCCCTCTCTGCTTTCCTGCGGACTCCATCCTCAAAAGCACCTATTTTCGCTTTCGGAAGCCTCCGGAGCAAAAAAGACAAACGTCCAGCTTTTGCTGCCACAGCAAAGGTGCCAGCGGGGAAAAGTAATGCTGGTTCTCACTGCCTCCTGGAACTCTTTCAAATGCCCCAGACAATTTAGCCCTCTCTGCTTTCCTGCGGACTCTATCCTCAAAAGCGCCTTTTTTAACTTTCGGCGCCCTCCGGTGGTAAAAAGACAAACGTCCAGCTTTTGCTGCCACAGCAAAGGTGCCAGCGGGGAAAAGTGATGCTGGTTCTCACTGCCTCCTGGAACCCTTTCAAATGCCACAGACAATTTGGCCCTCTCTGCTTTCCTGCGGACTCCATCCTCAAAAGCACCTGTTTTCGCTTTCGGCAGCCTCCGGAGCAAAAAAGACAGACGTCCGGCTTTTGCTGCCACAGCAAAGGTGCCAGCGGGGAAAAGTAATGCTGGTTCTCACTGCCTCCTGGAACCCTTTCAAATGCCCCTGACAATTTGGCCCTCTCTGCTTTCCTGCGGACTCTATCCTCAAAAGCGCCTTTTTTCACTTTCGGCGCCCTCCGGTGGTAAAAAGACAATCGTCCAGCTTTTGCTGCCACAGCAAAGGTGCCAGCGGGGAAAAGTAATGCTGGTTCTCACTGCCTCCTGGAACTCTTTCAAATGCCCCAGACAATTTGGCCCTCTCTGCTTTCCTGCGGACTCCATCCTCAAAAGCACCTGTTTTCGCTTTCGGCAGCCTCCGGAGCAAAAAAGACAAACGTCCAGCTTTTGCTGCCACAGCAAAGGTGCCAGCGGGGAAAAGTAATGCTGGTTCTCACTGCCTCCTGGAACCCTTTCAAATGCCACAGACAATTTGGCCCTCTCTGCTTTCCTGCGGACTCCATCCTCAAAAGCACCTGTTTTCGCTTTCGGCAGCCTCCGGAGCAAAAAAGACAAACGTCCAGCTTTTGCTGCCACAGCAAAGGTGCCAGCGGGGAAAAGTAATGCTGGTTCTCACTGCCTCCTGGAACCCTTTCAAATGCCCCAGACAATTTGGCCCTCTCTGCTTTCCTGTGGACTCCATCCTCAAAAGCACCTGTTTTCGCTTTCGGCAGCCTCCGGAGCAAAAAAGACAAACGTCCAGCTTTTGCTGCCACAGCAAAGGTGCCAGCGGGGAAACGTAATGCTGGTTCTCACTGCCTCCTGGAACCCTTTCAAATGCCACAGACAATTTGGCCCTCTCTGCTTTCCTGCGGACTCCATCCTCAAAAGAACCTATTTTCCCTTTCGGCGCCCTCCGGAGCAAAAAAGACAAACGTCCAGCTTTTGCTGCCACAGCAAAGGTGCCAGCGGGGAAAAGTAATGCTGGTTCTCACTGCCTCCTGGAACCCTTTCAAATGCCACAGACAATTTGGCCCTCTCTGCTTTCCTGTGGACTCCATCCTCAAAAGCACCTGTTTTCGCTTTCGGCAGCCTCCGGAGCAAAAAAGACAAACGTCCAGCTTTTGCTGCCACAGCAAAGGTGCCAGCGGGGAAACGTAATGCTGGTTCTCACTGCCTCCTGGAACCCTTTCAAATGCCACAGACAATTTGGCCCTCTCTGCTTTCCTGCGGACTCCATCCTCAAAAGAACCTATTTTCCCTTTCGGCGCCCTCCGGAGCAAAAAAGACAAACGTCCAGCTTTTGCTGCCACAGCAAAGGTGCCAGCGGGGAAAAGTAATGCTGGTTCTCACTGCCTCCTGGAACCTGTTCAAATGCCCCAGACAATTTGGCCCTCTCTGCTTTCCTGCGGACTCCATCCTCAAAAGCACCTGTTTTCGCTTTCGGCAACCTCCGGAGCAAAAAAGACAAACGTCCAGCTTTTGCTGCCACAGCAAAGGTGCCAGCGGGGAAAAGTAATGCTGGTTCTCACTGCCTCCTGGAACCCTTTCAAATGCCACAGACAATTAAGCCCTCTCTGCTTTCCTGCGGACTCTATCCTCAAAAGCGCCTTTTTTCACTTTCGGCGCCCTCCGGTGGTAAAAAGACAAACGTCCAGCTTTTGCTGCCACAGCAAAGGTGCCAGCGGGGAAAAGTGATGCTGGTTCTCACTGCCTCCTGGAACTCTTTCAAATGCAACAGACAATTTGGCCCTCTCTGCTTTCCTGCGGACTCCATCCTCAAAAGCACCTATTTTCGCTTTCGGAAGCCTCCGGAGCAAAAAAGACAAACGTCCAGCTTTTGCTGCCACAGCAAAGGTGCCAGCGGGGAAAAGTAATGCTGGTTCTCACTGCCTCCTGGAACTCTTTCAAATGCCCCAGACAATTTAGCCCTCTCTGCTTTCCTGCGGACTCTATCCTCAAAAGCGCCTTTTTTCACTTTCGGCGCCCTCCGGTGGTAAAAAGACAAACGTCCAGCTTTTGCTGCCACAGCAAAGGTGCCAGCGGGGAAAAGTGATGCTGGTTCTCACTGCCTCCTGGAACCCTTTCAAATGCCACAGACAATTTGGCCCTCTCTGCTTTCCTGCGGACTCCATCCTCAAAAGCACCTGTTTTCGCTTTCGGCAGCCTCCGGAGCAAAAAAGACAGACGTCCGGCTTTTGCTGCCACAGCAAAGGTGCCAGCGGGGAAAAGTAATGCTGGTTCTCACTGCCTCCTGGAACCCTTTCAAATGCCCCTGACAATTTGGCCCTCTCTGCTTTCCTGCGGACTCTATCCTCAAAAGCGCCTTTTTTCACTTTCGGCGCCCTCCGGTGGTAAAAAGATAATCGTCCAGCTTTTGCTGCCACAGCAAAGGTGCCAGCGGGGAAAAGTAATGCTGGTTCTCACTGCCTCCTGGAACTCTTTCAAATGCCCCAGACAATTTAGCCCTCTCTGCTTTCCTGCGGACTCTATCCTCAAAAGCGCCTTTTTTAACTTTCGGCGCCCTCCGGTGGTAAAAAGACAAACGTCCAGCTTTTGCTGCCACAGCAAAGGTGCCAGCGGGGAAAAGTGATGCTGGTTCTCACTGCCTCCTGGAACCCTTTCAAATGCCACAGACAATTTGGCCCTCTCTGCTTTCCTGCGGACTCCATCCTCAAAAGCACCTGTTTTCGCTTTCGGCAGCCTCCGGAGCAAAAAAGACAGACGTCCGGCTTTTGCTGCCACAGCAAAGGTGCCAGCGGGGAAAAGTAATGCTGGTTCTCACTGCCTCCTGGAACCCTTTCAAATGCCCCTGACAATTTGGCCCTCTCTGCTTTCCTGCGGACTCTATCCTCAAAAGCGCCTTTTTTCACTTTCGGCGCCCTCCGGTGGTAAAAAGACAATCGTCCAGCTTTTGCTGCCACAGCAAAGGTGCCAGCGGGGAAAAGTAATGCTGGTTCTCACTGCCTCCTGGAACTCTTTCAAATGCCCCAGACAATTTGGCCCTGTCTGCTTTCCTGCGGACTCCATCCTCAAAAGCACCTGTTTTCGCTTTCGGCAGCCTCCGGAGCAAAAAAGACAAACGTCCAGCTTTTGCTGCCACAGCAAAGGTGCCAGCGGGGAAAAGTAATGCTGGTTCTCACTGCCTCCTGGAACCCTTTCAAATGCCACAGACAATTTGGCCCTCTCTGCTTTCCTGCGGACTCCATCCTCAAAAGCACCTGTTTTCGCTTTCGGCAACCTCCGGAGCAAAAAAGACAAACGTCCAGCTTTTGCTGCCACAGCAAAGGTGCCAGCGGGGAAAAGTAATGCTGGTTCTCACTGCCTCCTGGAACCCTTTCAAATGCCACAGACAATTTGGCCCTCTCTGCTTTCCTGTGGACTCCATCCTCAAAAGCACCTGTTTTCGCTTTCGGCAGCCTCCGGAGCAAAAAAGACAAACGTCCAGCTTTTGCTGCCACAGCAAAGGTGCCAGCGGGGAAACGTAATGCTGGTTCTCACTGCCTCCTGGAACCCTTTCAAATGCCACAGACAATTTGGCCCTCTCTGCTTTCCTGCGGACTCCATCCTCAAAAGAACCTATTTTCCCTTTCGGCGCCCTCCGGAGCAAAAAAGACAAACGTCCAGCTTTTGCTGCCACAGCAAAGGTGCCAGCGGGGAAAAGTAATGCTGGTTCTCACTGCCTCCTGGAACCCTTTCAAATGCTTTTCCTCTCTGCTTTCCTGCGGACTCCATCCTCAAAAGCAGCTGTTTTCGCTTTCGGCAGCCTCCGGAGCAAAAAAGACAAACGTCCAGCTTTTGCTGCCACAGCAAAGGTGCCAGCGGGGAAAAGTAATGCTGGTTCTCACTGCCTCCTGGAACCCTTTCAAATGCCACAGACAATTTGGCCCTCTCTGCTTTCCTGCGGACTCCATCCTCAAAAGAACCTATTTTTGCTTTCGGCGCCCTCCGGAGCAAAAAAGACAAACGTCCAGCTTTTGCTGCCACAGCAAAGGTACCAGCGGGGAAAAGTAATGCTGGTTCTCACTGCCTCCTGGAACCTCTTCAAATGCCACAGACAATTTGGCCCTCTCTGCTTTCCTGCGGACTCCATCCTCAAAAGCACCTGTTTTCACTTTCGGCAGCCTCCGGAGCAAAAAAGACAAACGTCCAGCTTTTGCTGCCACAGCAAAGGTGCCAGCGGGGAAAAGTAATGCTGGTTCTCACTGCCTCCTGGAACCCTTTCAAATGCCACAGACAATTTGGCCCTCTCTGCTTTCCTGCGGACTCCATCCTCAAAAGCACCTGTTTTCGCTTTCGGCAGCCTCCGGAGCAAAAAAGACAAACGTCCAGCTTTTGCTGCCACAGCAAAGGTGCCAGAGGGGAAAAGTAATGCTGGTTCTCACTGCCTCCTGGAACCCTTTCAAATGCCACAGACAATTTGGCCCTCTCTGCTTTCCTGCGGACTCCATCCTCAAAAGAACCTATTTTTGCTTTCGGCACCCTCCGGAGCAAAAAAGACAAACGTCCAGCTTTTGCTGCCACAGCAAAGGTACCAGCGCTGAAAAGTAATGCTGGTTCTCACTGCCTCCTGGAACCTCTTCAAATGCCACAGACAATTTGGCCCTCTCTGCTTTCCTGCGGACTCCATCCTCAAAAGCACCTGTTTTCACTTTCGGCAGCCTCCGGAGCAAAAAAGACAAACGTCCAGCTTTTGCTGCCACAGCAAAGGTGCCAGCGGGGAAAAGTAATGCTGGTTCTCACTGCCTCCTGGAACCCTTTCAAATGCCACAGACAATTTGGCCCTCTCTGCTTTCCTGTGGACTCCATCCTCAAAAGCACCTGTTTTCGCTTTCGGCAGCCTCCGGAGCAAAAAAGACAAACGTCCAGCTTTTGCTGCCACAGCAAAGGTGCCAGCGGGGAAAAGTAATGCTGGTTCTCACTGCCTCCTGGAACCTGTTCAAATGCCCCAGACAATTTGGCCCTCTCTGCTTTCCTGCGGACTCCATCCTCAAAAGCACCTGTTTTCGCTTTCGGCAACCTCCGGAGCAAAAAAGACAAACGTCCAGCTTTTGCTGCCACAGCAAAGGTGCCAGCGGGGAAAAGTAATGCTGGTTCTCACTGCCTCCTGGAACCCTTTCAAATGCCACAGACAATTAAGCCCTCTCTGCTTTCCTGCGGACTCTATCCTCAAAAGCGCCTTTTTTCACTTCCGGCGCCCTCTGGTGGTAAAAAGACAAACGTCCAGCTTTTGCTGCCACAGCAAAGGTGCCAGCGGGGAAAAGTGATGCTGGTTCTCACTGCCTCCTGGAACTCTTTCAAATGCCACAGACAATTTGGCCCTCTCTGCTTTCCTGCGGACTCCATCCTCAAAAGCACCTATTTTCGCTTTCGGAAGCCTCCGGAGCAAAAAAGACAAACGTCCAGCTTTTGCTGCCACAGCAAAGGTGCCAGCGGGGAAAAGTAATGCTGGTTCTCACTGCCTCCTGGAACTCTTTCAAATGCCCCAGACAATTTGGCCCTCTCTGCTTTCCTGCGGACTCCATCCTCAAAAGCACCTGTTTTCGCTTTCGGCAACCTCCGGAGCAAAAAAGACAAACGTCCAGGTTTTGCTGCCACATCAAAGGTGCCAGCGGGGAAAAGTAATGCTGGTTCTCACTGCCTCCTGGAACCCTTTCAAATGCCACAGACAATTTGGCCCTCTCTGCTTTCCTGCGGACTCCATCCTCAAAAGCACCTATTTTTGCTTTCGGCGCCCTCCGGAGCAAAAAAGACAAACGTCCAGCTTTTGCTGCCACAGCAAAGGTGCCAGCAGGGAAAAGTAATGCTGGTTCTCACTGCCTCCTGGAACTCCTTCAAATGCCACAGACAATTTGGCCCTCTCTGCTTTCCTGCGGACTCCATCCTCAAAAGCACCTGTTTTCGCTTTCGGCAACCTCCGGAGCAAAAAAGACAAACGTCCAGCTTTTGCTGCCACAGCAAAGCTGCCAGCGGGGAAAAGTAATGCTGGTTCTCACTGCCTCCTGGAACCCTTTCAAATGCCCCAGACAATTTGGCCCTCTCTGCTTTCCTGCGGACTCCATCCTCAAAAGCACCTGTTTTCGCTTTCGGCAGCCTCCGGAGCAAAAAAGACAAACGTCCAGGTTTTGCTGCCACATCAAAGGTGCCAGCGGGGAAAAGTAATGCTGGTTCTCACTGCCTCCTGGAACCCTTTCAAATGCCACAGACAATTTGGCCCTCTCTGCTTTCCTGCGGACTCCATCCTCAAAAGCACCTATTTTTGCTTTCGGCGCCCTCCGGAGCAAAAAAGACAAACGTCCAGCTTTTGCTGCCACAGCAAAGGTGCCAGCGGGGAAAAGTAATGCTGGTTCTCACTGCCTCCTGGAACTCCTTCAAATGCCACAGACAATTTGGCCCTCTCTGTTTTCCTGCGGACTCCATCCTCAAAAGCACCTGTTTTCGCTTTCGGCAACCTCCGGAGCAAAAAAGACAAACGTCCAGCTTTTGCTGCCACAGCAAAGGTGCCAGCGGGGAAAAGTAATGCTGGTTCTCACTGCCTCCTGGAACCCTTTCAAATGCCACAGACAATTTGGCCCTCTCTGCTTTCCTGCGGACTCCATCCTCAAAAGCACCTGTTTTCGCTTTCGGCAGCGTCCGGAGCAAAAAAGACAAACGTCCAGCTTTTGCTGCCACAGCAAAGGTGCCAGCGGGGAAAAGTAATGCTGGTTCTCACTGCCTCCTGGAACCCTTTCAAATGCCACAGACAATTTGGCCTTCTCTGCTTTCCTGCGGACTCCATCCTCAAAAGCAGCTGTTTTCGCTTTCGGCAGCCTCCGGAGCAAAAAAGACAAACGTCCAGCTTTTGCTGCCACAGCAAAGGTGCCAGCGGGGAAAAGTAATGCTGGTTCTCACTGCCTCCTGGAACCCTTTCAAATGCCACAGACAATTTGGCCCTCTCTGCTTTCCTGTGGACTCCATCCTCAAAAGCACCTGTTTTCGCTTTCGGCAGCCTCCGGAGCAAAAAAGACAAACGTCCAGCTTTTGCTGCCACAGCAAAGGTGCCAGCGGGGAAACGTAATGCTGGTTCTCACTGCCTCCTGGAACCCTTTCAAATGCCACAGACAATTTGGCCCTCTCTGCTTTCCTGTGGACTCCATCCTCAAAAGAACCTATTTTCCCTTTCGGCGCCCTCCGGAGCAAAAAAGACAAACGTCCAGCTTTTGCTGCCACAGCAAAGGTGCCAGCGGGGAAAAGTAATGCTGGTTCTCACTGCCTCCTGGAACCTGTTCAAATGCCCCAGACAATTTGGCCCTCTCTGCTTTCCTGCGGACTCCATCCTCAAAAGCACCTGTTTTCGCTTTCGGCAACCTCCGGAGCAAAAAAGACAAACGTCCAGCTTTTGCTGCCACAGCAAAGGTGCCAGCGGGGAAAAGTAATGCTGGTTCTCACTGCCTCCTGGAACCCTTTCAAATGCCACAGACAATTAAGCCCTCTCTGCTTTCCTGCGGACTCTATCCTCAAAAGCGCCTTTTTTCACTTTCGGCGCCCTCCGGTGGTAAAAAGACAAACGTCCAGCTTTTGCTGCCACAGCAAAGGTGCCAGCGGGGAAAAGTAATGCTGGTTCTCACTGCCTCCTGGAACTCTTTCAAATGCCACAGACAATTTGGCCCTCTCTGCTTTCCTGCGGACTCCATCCTCAAAAGCACCTATTTTCGCTTTCGGAAGCCTCCGGAGCAAAAAAGACAAACGTCCAGCTTTTGCTGCCACAGCAAAGGTGCCAGCGGGGAAAAGTAATGCTGGTTCTCACTGCCTCCTGGAACTCTTTCAAATGCCCCAGACAATTTGGCCCTCTCTGCTTTCCTGCGGACTCTATCCTCAAAAGCGCCTTTTTTAACTTTCGGCGCCCTCCGGTGGTAAAAAGACAAACGTCCAGCTTTTGCTGCCACAGCAAAGGTGCCAGCGGGGAAAAGTGATGCTGGTTCTCACTGCCTCCTGGAACCCTTTCAAATGCCACAGACAATTTGGCCCTCTCTGCTTTCCTGCGGACTCCATCCTCAAAAGCACCTGTTTTCGCTTTCGGCAGCCTCCGGAGCAAAAAAGACAGACGTCCGGCTTTTGCTGCCACAGCAAAGGTGCCAGCGGGGAAAAGTAATGCTGGTTCTCACTGCCTCCTGGAACCCTTTCAAATGCCCCTGACAATTTGGCCCTCTCTGCTTTCCTGCGGACTCTATCCTCAAAAGCGCCTTTTTTCACTTTCGGCGCCCTCCGGTGGTAAAAAGACAATCGTCCAGCTTTTGCTGCCACAGCAAAGGTGCCAGCGGGGAAAAGTAATGCTGGTTCTCACTGCCTCCTGGAACTCTTTCAAATGCCACAGACAATTTGGCCCTCTCTGCTTTCCTGCGGACTCCATCCTCAAAAGCACCTGTTTTCGCTTTCGGCAGCCTCCGGAGCAAAAAAGACAAACGTCCAGCTTTTGCTGCCACAGCAAAGGTGCCAGCGGGGAAAAGTAATGCTGGTTCTCACTGCCTCCTGGAACCCTTTCAAATGCCACAGACAATTTGGCCCTCTCTGCTTTCCTGTGGACTCCATCCTCAAAAGCACCTGTTTTCGCTTTCGGCAGCCTCCGGAGCAAAAAAGACAAACGTCCAGCTTTTGCTGCCACAGCAAAGGTGCCAGCGGGGAAAAGTAATGCTGGTTCTCACTGCCTCCTGGAACCCTTTCAAATGCCACAGACAATTTGGCCCTCTCTGCTTTCCTGCGGACTCCATCCTCAAAAGCACCTGTTTTCGCTTTCGGCAGCCTCCGGAGCAAAAAAGACAAACGTCCAGCTTTTGCTGCCACAGCAAAGGTGCCAGCGGGGAAAAGTAATGCTGGTTCTCACTGCCTCCTGGAACCTCTTCAAATGCCCCAGACAATTTGGCCCTCTCTGCTTTCCTGCGGACTCCATCCTCAAAAGCACCTGTTTTCGCTTTCGGCAACCTCCGGAGCAAAAAAGACAAACACCCAGCTTTTGCTGCCACAGCAAAGGTGCCAGCGGGGAAAAGTAATGCTGGTTCTCACTGCCTCCTGGAACCCTTTCAAATGCCCCAGACAATTTGGCCCTCTCTGCTTTCCTGCGGACTCCATCCTCAAAAGCACCTGTTTTCGCTTTCGGCAGCGTCCGGAGCAAAAAAGACAAACGTCCAGCTTTTGCTGCCACAGCAAAGGTGCCAGCGGGGAAAAGTAATGCTGGTTCTCACTGCCTCCTGGAACCCTTTCAAATGCCACAGACAATTTGGCCCTCTCTGCTTTCCTGTGGACTCCATCCTCAAAAGCACCTGTTTTCGCTTTCGGCAGCCTCCGGAGCAAAAAAGACAAACGTCCAGCTTTTGTTGCCACAGCAAAGGTGCCAGCGGGGAAACGTAATGCTGGTTCTCACTGCCTCCTGGAACCCTTTCAAATGCCCCAGACAATTTGGCCCTCTCTGCTTTCCTGCGGACTCCATCCTCAAAAGAACCTATTTTCCCTTTCGGCGCCCTCCGGAGCAAAAAAGACAAACGTCCAGCTTTTGCTGCCACAGCAAAGGTGCCAGCGGGGAAAAGTAATGCTGGTTCTCACTGCCTCCTGGAACCCTTTCAAATGCTTTTCCTCTCTGCTTTCCTGCGGACTCCATCCTCAAAAGCAGCTGTTTTCGCTTTCGGCAGCCTCCGGAGCAAAAAAGACAAACGTCCAGCTTTTGCTGCCACAGCAAAGGTGCCAGCGGGGAAAAGTAATGCTGGTTCTCACTGCCTCCTGGAACCCTTTCAAATGCCACAGACAATTTGGCCCTCTCTGCTTTCCTGCGGATTCCATCCTCAAAAGCACCTGTTTTCGCTTTCGGCAGCCTCCGGAGCAAAAAAGACAAACGTCCAGCTTTTGCTGCCACAGCAAAGGTGCCAGCGGGGAAAAGTAATGCTGGTTCTCACTGCCTCCTGGAACCCTTTCAAATGCCCCAGACAATTTGGCCCTCTCTGCTTTCCTGCGGACTCCATCCTCAAAAGAACCTATTTTTGCTTTCGGCGCCCTCCGGAGCAAAAAAGACAAACGTCCAGCTTTTGCTGCCACAGCAAAGGTACCAGCGGGGAAAAGTAATGCTGGTTCTCACTGCCTCCTGGAACCTCTTCAAATGCCACAGACAATTTGGCCCTCTCTGCTTTCCTGCGGACTCCATCCTCAAAAGCACCTGTTTTCACTTTCGGCAGCCTCCGGAGCAAAAAAGACAAACGTCCAGCTTTTGCTGCCACAGCAAAGGTGCCAGCGGGGAAAAGTAATGCTGGTTCTCACTGCCTCCTGGAACCCTTTCAAATGCCACAGACAATTTGGCCCTCTCTGCTTTCCTGCGGACTCCATCCTCAAAAGCACCTGTTTTCGCTTTCGGCAGCCTCCATTGCAAAAAATACAAACGTCCAGCTTTTGCTGCCACAGCAAAGGTGCCAGCGTGGAAAAGTAATGCTGGTTCTCACTGCCTCCTGGAACCCTTTCAAATGCCACAGACAATTTGGCCCTCTCTGCTTTCCTGCGGACTCCATCCTCAAAAGAACCTATTTTCCCTTTCGGCGCCTTCTGGAGCAAAAAAGACAAACGTCCAGCTTTTGCTGCCACAGCAAAGGTGCCAGCGGGGAAAAGTAATGCTGGTTCTCACTGCCTCCTGGAACCCTTTCAAATGCCCCAGACAATTTGGCCCTCTCTGCTTTCCTGTGGACTCCATCCTCAAAAGCACCTGTTTTCGCTTTCGGCAGCCTCCGGAGCAAAAAAGACAAACGTCCAGCTTTTGCTGCCACAGCAAAGGTGCCAGCGGGGAAAAGTAATGCTGGTTCTCACTGCCTCCTGGAACCTCTTCAAATGCCCCAGACAATTTGGCCCTCTCTGCTTTCCTGCGGACTCCATCCTCAAAAGCACCTGTTTTCGCTTTTGGCAACCTCCGGAGCAAAAAAGACAAACGTCCAGCTTTTGCTGCCACAGCAAAGGTGCCAGCGGGGAAAAGTAATGCTGGTTCTCACTGCCTCCTGGAACCCTTTCAAATGCCACAGACAATTTGGCCCTCTCTGCTTTCCTGTGGACTCCATCCTCAAAAGCACCTGTTTTCGCTTTCGGCAACCTCCGGAGCAAAAAAGACAAACGTCCAGCTTTTGCTGCCACAGCAAAGGTGCCAGCGGGGAAAAGTAATGCTGGTTCTCACTGCCTCCTGGAACCCTTTCAAATGCCCCAGACAATTTGGCCCTCTCTGCTTTCCTGTGGACTCCATCATCAAAAGCAGCTGTTTTCGCTTTCGGCAGCCTCCAGAGCAAAAAAGACAAACGTCCAGCTTTTGCTGCCACAGCAAAGGTGCCAGCGGGGAAAAGTAATGCTGGTTCTCACTGCCTCCTGGAACCCTTTCAAATGCCACAGACAATTTGGCCCTCTCTGCTTTCCTGCGGACTCTATCCTCAAAAGCGCCTTTTTTCACTTTCGGCGCCCTCCGGTGGTAAAAAGACAAACGTCCAGCTTTTGCTGCCACAGCAAAGGTGCCAGCGGGGAAAAGTAATGCTGGTTCTCACTGCCTCCTGGAACTCTTTCAAATGCCACAGACAATTTGGCCCTCTCTGCTTTCCTGTGGACTCCATCCTCAAAAGCACCTGTTTTCGCTTTCGGCAGCCTCCGGAGCAAAAAAGACAAACGTCCAGCTTTTGCTGCCACAGCAAAGGTGCCAGCGGGGAAAAGTAATGCTGGTTCTCACTGCCTCCTGGAACCCTTTCAAATGCCACAGACAATTTGGCCCTCTCTGCTTTCCTGCGGATTCCATCCTCAAAAGCACCTGTTTTCGCTTTCGGCAGCCTCCGGAGCAAAAAAGACAAACGTCCAGCTTTTGCTGCCACAGCAAAGGTGCCAGCGGGGAAAAGTAATGCTGGTTCTCACTGCCTCCTGGAACCCTTTCAAATGCCCCAGACAATTTGGCCCTCTCTGCTTTCCTGCGGACTCCATCCTCAAAAGAACCTATTTTTGCTTTCGGCGCCCTCCGGAGCAAAAAAGACAAACGTCCAGCTTTTGCTGCCACAGCAAAGGTACCAGCGGGGAAAAGTAATGCTGGTTCTCACTGCCTCCTGGAACCTCTTCAAATGCCACAGACAATTTGGCCCTCTCTGCTTTCCTGCGGACTCCATCCTCAAAAGCACCTGTTTTCACTTTCGGCAGCCTCCGGAGCAAAAAAGACAAACGTCCAGCTTTTGCTGCCACAGCAAAGGTGCCAGCGGGGAAAAAGTAATGCTGGTTCTCACTGCCTCCTGGAACCCTTTCAAATGCCACAGACAATTTGGCCCTCTCTGCTTTCCTGCGGACTCCATCCTCAAAAGCACCTGTTTTCGCTTTCGGCAGCCTCCATTGCAAAAAATACAAACGTCCAGCTTTTGCTGCCACAGCAAAGGTGCCAGCGTGGAAAAGTAATGCTGGTTCTCACTGCCTCCTGGAACCCTTTCAAATGCCACAGACAATTTGGCCCTCTCTGCTTTCCTGCGGACTCCATCCTCAAAAGAACCTATTTTCCCTTTCGGCGCCTTCTGGAGCAAAAAAGACAAACGTCCAGCTTTTGCTGCCACAGCAAAGGTGCCAGCGGGGAAAAGTAATGCTGGTTCTCACTGCCTCCTGGAACCCTTTCAAATGCCCCAGACAATTTGGCCCTCTCTGCTTTCCTGTGGACTCCATCCTCAAAAGCACCTGTTTTCGCTTTCGGCAGCCTCCGGAGCAAAAAAGACAAACGTCCAGCTTTTGCTGCCACAGCAAAGGTGCCAGCGGGGAAAAGTAATGCTGGTTCTCACTGCCTCCTGGAACCTCTTCAAATGCCCCAGACAATTTGGCCCTCTCTGCTTTCCTGCGGACTCCATCCTCAAAAGCACCTGTTTTCGCTTTTGGCAACCTCCGGAGCAAAAAAGACAAACGTCCAGCTTTTGCTGCCACAGCAAAGGTGCCAGCGGGGAAAAGTAATGCTGGTTCTCACTGCCTCCTTGGAACCCTTTCAAATGCCACAGACAATTTGGCCCTCTCTGCTTTCCTGTGGACTCCATCCTCAAAAGCACCTGTTTTCGCTTTCGGCAACCTCCGGAGCAAAAAAGACAAACGTCCAGCTTTTGCTGCCACAGCAAAGGTGCCAGCGGGGAAAAGTAATGCTGGTTCTCACTGCCTCCTGGAACCCTTTCAAATGCCCCAGACAATTTGGCCCTCTCTGCTTTCCTGTGGACTCCATCATCAAAAGCAGCTGTTTCGCTTTCGGCAGCCTCCAGAGCAAAAAAGACAAACGTCCAGCTTTTGCTGCCACAGCAAAGGTGCCAGCGGGGAAAAGTAATGCTGGTTCTCACTGCCTCCTGGAACCCTTTCAAATGCCACAGACAATTTGGCCCTCTCTGCTTTCCTGCGGACTCTATCCTCAAAAGCGCCTTTTTTTCACTTTCGGCGCCCTCGGTGGTAAAAAGACAAACGTCCAGCTTTTGCTGCCACAGCAAAGGTGCCAGCGGGGAAAAGTAATGCTGGTTCTCACTGCCTCCTGGAACTCTTTCAAATGCCACAGACAATTTGGCCCTCTCTGCTTTCCTGTGGACTCCATCCTCAAAAGCACCTGTTTTCGCTTTCGGCAGCCTCCGGAGCAAAAAAGACAAACGTCCAGCTTTTGCTGCCACAGCAAAGGTGCCAGCGGGGAAAAGTAATGCTGGTTCTCACTGCCTCCTGGAACCCTTTCAAATGCCCCAGACAATTTGGCCCTCTCTGCTTTCCTGCGGACTCCATCCTCAAAAGCACCTGTTTTCGCTTTCGGCAGCCTCCGGAGCAAAAAAGACAAACGTCCAGCTTTTGCTGCCACAGCAAAGGTGCCAGCGGGGAAAAGTAATGCTGGTTCTCACTGCCTCCTGGAACCTCTTCAAATGCCCCAGACAATTTGGCCCTCTCTGCTTTCCTGCGGAGTCCATCCTCAAAGCACCTGTTTTCGCTTTCAGGAACCTCCGGAGCAAAAAAGACAAACGTCCAGCTTTTGCTGCCACAGCAAAGGTGCCAGCGGGAAAAGTAATGCTGGTTCTCACTGCCTCCTGGAACCCTTTCAAATGCTTTTCCTCTCTGCTTTCCTGCGGACTCCATCCTCAAAAGCAGCTGTTTTCCGCTTTCGGCAGCCTCCGGAGCAAAAAAGACAAACGTCCAGCTTTTGCTGCCACAGCAAAGGTGCCAGCGGGGAAAAGTAATGCTGGTTCTCACTGCCTCCTGGAACCCTTTCAAATGCCACAGACAATTTGGCCCTCTCTGCTTTCCTGCGGATTCCATCCTCAAAAGCACCTGTTTTCGCTTTCGGCAGCCTCCGGAGCAAAAAAGACAAACGTCCAGCTTTTGCTGCCACAGCAAAGGTGCCAGCGGGGAAAAGTAATGCTGGTTCTCACTGCCTCCTTGAACCCTTTCAAATGCCCCAGACAATTTGGCCCTCTCTGCTTTCCTGCGGACTCCATCCTCAAAAGAACCTATTTTTGCTTTCGGCGCCCTCCGGAGCAAAAAAGACAAACGTCCAGCTTTTGCTGCCACAGCAAAGGTACCAGCGGGGAAAAGTAATGCTGGTTCTCACTGCCTCCTGGAACCCTTTCAAATGCCACAGACAATTTGGCCCTCTCTGCTTTCCTGCGGATTCCATCCTCAAAAGCACCTGTTTTCGCTTTCGGCAGCCTCCGGAGCAAAAAAGACAAACGTCCAGCTTTGCTGCCACAGCAAAGGTGCCAGCGGGGAAAAGTAATGCTGGTTCTCACTGCCTCCTGGAACCCTTTCAAATGCCACAGACAATTTGGCCCTCTCTGCTTTCCTGCGGACTCCATCCTCAAAAGCACCTGTTTTCGCTTTCGGCAGCCTCCATTGCAAAAAATACAAACGTCCAGCTTTTGCTGCCACAGCAAAGGTGCCAGCGTGGAAAAGTAATGCTGGTTCTCACTGCCTCCTGGAACCCTTTCAAATGCCACAGACAATTTGGCCCTCTCTGCTTTCCTGCGGACTCCATCCTCAAAAGAACCTATTTTCCCTTTCGGCGCCTTCTGGAGCAAAAAAGACAAACGTCCAGCTTTTGCTGCCACAGCAAAGGTGCCAGCGGGGAAAAGTAATGCTGGTTCTCACTGCCTCCTGGAACCCTTTCAAATGCCACAGACAATTTGGCCCTCTCTGCTTTCCTGTGGACTCCATCGTCAAAAGCACCTGTTTTCGCTTTCGGCAGCCTCCGGAGCAAAAAAGACAAACGTCCAGCTTTTGCTGCCACAGCAAAGGTGCCAGCGGGGAAAAGTAATGCTGGTTCTCACTGCCTCCTGGAACCTCTTCAAATGCCCCAGACAATTTGGCCCTCTCTGCTTTCCTGCGGACTCCATCCTCAAAAGCACCTGTTTTCGCTTTTGGCAACCTCCGGAGCAAAAAAGACAAACGTCCAGCTTTTGCTGCCACAGCAAAGGTGCCAGCGGGGAAAAGTAATGCTGGTTCTCACTGCCTCCTGGAACCCTTTCAAATGCCCCAGACAATTTGGCCCTCTCTGCTTTCCTGCGGACTCCATCCTCAAAAGAACCTAATTTCCCTTTCGGCGCCCTCCGGAGCAAAAAAGACAAACGTCCAGCTTTTGCTGCCACAGCAAAGGTGCCAGCGGGGAAAAGTAATGCTGGTTCTCACTGCCTCCTGGAACCCTTTCAAATGCCCCAGACAATTTGGCCCTCTCTGCTTTCCTGCGGACTCCATCCTCAAAAGCACCTTTTTTCACTTTCGGCGCCCTCCGGTGGTAAAAAGACAAACGTCCAGCTTTTGCTGCCACAGCAAAGGTGCCAGCGGGGAAAAGTGATGCTGGTTCTCACTGCCTCCTGGAACCCTTTCAAATGCCCCAGACAATTTGCCCTCTCTGCTTTCCTGCGGACTCCATCCTCAAAGCACCTGTTTTCGCTTTCGGCAGCCTCCGGAGCAAAAAAGACAAACGTCCAGCTTTTGCTGCCACAGCAAAGGTGCCAGCGGGGAAAAGTAATGCTGGTTCTCACTGCCTCCTGGAACCCTTTCAAATGCCACAGACAATTTGGCCCTCTCTGCTTTCCTGCGGACTCCATCCTCAAAAGCACCTGTTTTCGCTTTCGGCGCCCTCCGGAGCAAAAAAGACAAACGTCCAGCTTTTGCTGCCACAGCAAAGGTGCCAGCGGGGAAAAGTAATGCTGGTTCTCACTGCCTCCTGGAACCCTTTCAAATGCCACAGACAATTTGGCCCTCTCTGCTTTCCTGTGGACTCCATCCTCAAAAGCACCTGTTTTCGCTTTCGGCAGCCTCCGGAGCAAAAAAGACAAACGTCCAGCTTTTGCTGCCACAGCAAAGGTGCCAGCGGGGAAACGTAATGCTGGTTCTCACTGCCTCCTGGAACCCTTTCAAATGCCACAGACAATTTGGCCCTCTCTGCTTTCCTGCGGACTCCATCCTCAAAAGAACCTATTTTCCCTTTCGGCGCCCTCCGGAGCAAAAAAGACAAACGTCCAGCTTTTGCTGCCACAGCAAAGGTGCCAGCGGGGAAAAGTAATGCTGTTCTCACTGCCTCCTGGAACCCTTTCAAATGCTTTTCCTCTCTGCTTTCCTGCGGACTCCATCCTCAAAAGCAGCTGTTTTCGCTTTCGGCAGCCTCCGGAGCAAAAAAGACAAACGTCCAGCTTTTGCTGCCACAGCAAAGGTGCCAGCGGGGAAAAGTAATGCTGGTTCTCACTGCTCCTGGAACCCTTTCAAATGCCACAGACAATTTGGCCCCCTCTCTGCTTTCCTGCGGACTCCATCCCTCAAAAGAACCTATTTTTGCTTTCGGCGCCCTCCGGAGCAAAAAAGACAAACGTCCAGCTTTTGCTGCCACAGCAAAGGTACCAGCGGGGAAAAGTAATGCTGGTTCTCACT
>NW_028127964.1:0-23887 GCF_965231255.1 Vanellus vanellus
GGCAGCAAAAGCTGGACGTTTGTCTTTTTTGCTCCAGAGAGCGCCGAAAGTGAAAAAAGGTGCTTTTGAGGATAGAGTCCTCAGGAAAGCAGAGAGGGCCAAATTGTCTGGTGCATTTGAAGGGGTTCCAGGAGGCAGTGAGAAGCAGCATCACTTTTCCCCGCTGGCACCTTTGCTGTGGCAGCAAAAGCTGGACGTTTGTCTTTTTTGCTCCAGACAGCGCCAAAAGTGAAAAAAGGTGCTTTTGAGGATAGAGTCCTCAGGAAAGCAGAGAGGGCCAAATTGTCTGGGGCATTTGAAGGGGTTCCAGGAGGCAGTGAGGACCAGCATCACTTTTCCCCGCTGGCACCTTTGCTGTTGTAGCAAAAGCTGGACGTTTGTCTTTTTTGCTCCAGAGAGCGCCGAAAGTGAAAAAAGGTGCTTTTGAGGATAGAGTCCTCAGGAAAGCAGAGAGGGCCAAATTGTCTGGGGCATTTGAAGGGGTTCCAGGAGGCAGTGAGGACCAGCATCACTTTTCCCCGCTGGCACCTTTGCTGTGGCAGCAAAAGCTGGACGTTTGTCTTTTTTGCTCCAGAGAGCGCCGAAAGTGAAAAAAGGTGCTTTTGCGGATAGAGTCCTCAGGAAAGCAGAGAGGGCCAAATTGTCTGGTGCATTTGAAGGGGTTCCAGGAGGCAGTGAGAACCAGCATCACTTTTCCCCGCTGGCACCTTTGCTGTGGCAGCAAAAGCTGGACGTTTGTCTTTTTTGCTCCAGAGAGCGCCGAAAGTGAAAAAAGGTGCTTTTGAGGATAGAGTCCTCAGGAAAGCAGAGAGGGCCAAATTGTCTGGGGCATTTGAAGGGGTTCCAGGAGGCAGTGAGGACCAGCATCACTTTTCCCCGCTGGCACCTTTGCTGTGGCAGCAAAAGCTGGACGTTTGTCTTTTTTGCTCCAGACAGCGCCGAAAGTGAAAAAAGGTGCTTTTGAGGATAGAGTCCTCAGGAAAGCAGAGAGGGCCAAATTGTCTGGTGCATTTGAAGGGGTTCCAGGAGGCAGTGAGAACCAGCATCACTTTTCCCCGGTGGCACCTTTGCTGTGGCAGCAAAAGCTGGACGTTTGTCTTTTTTGCTCCAGAGAGCGCCGAAAGTGAAAAAAGGTGCTTTTGAGGATAGAGTCCTCAGGAAAGCAGAGAGGGCCAAATTGTCCGGGGCATTTGAAGGGGTTCCAGGAGGCAGTGAGGACCAGCATCACTTTTCCCCGCTGGCACCTTTGCTGTGGCAGCAAAAGCTGGACGTTTGTCTTTTTTGCTCCAGACAGCGCCGAAAGTGAAAAAAGGTGCATTTGAGGATAGAGTCCTCAGGAAAGCAGAGAGGGCCAAATTGTCTGGTGCATTTGAAGGGGTTCCAGGAGGCAGTGAGGACCAGCATCACTTTTCCCCGCTGGCACCTTTGCTGTGGCAGCAAAAGCTGGACGTTTGTCTTTTTTGCTCCAGAGAGCGCCGAAAGTGAAAAAAGGTGCTTTTGAGGATAGAGTCCTCAGGAAAGCAGAGAGGGCCAAATTGTCTGGGGCATTTGAAGGGGTTCCAGGAGGCAGTGAGGACCAGCATCACTTTTCCCCGGTGGCACCTTTGCTGTGGCAGCAAAAGCTGGACGTTTGTCTTTTTTGCTCCAGAGAGCGCCGAAAGTGAAAAAAGGTGCTTTTGAGGATAGACTCCTCAGGAAAGCAGAGAGGGCCAAATTGTCCGGGGCATTTGAAGGGGTTCCAGGAGGCAGTGAGGACCAGCATCACTTTTCCCCGCTGGCACCTTTGCTGTGGCAGCAAAAGCTGGACGTTTGTCTTTTTTGCTCCAGAGAGCGCCGAAAGTGAAAAAAGGTGCATTTGAGGATAGAGTCCTCAGGAAAGCAGAGAGGGCCAAATTGTCTGGTGCATTTGAAGGGGTTCCAGGAGGCAGTGAGGACCAGCATCACTTTTCCCCGCTGGCACCTTTGCTGTGGCAGCAAAAGCTGGACGTTTGTTCTTTTTTGCTCCAGAGAGCGCCGAAAGTGAAAAAAGGTGCTTTTGAGGATAGAGTCCTCAGGAAAGCAGAGAGGGCCAAATTGTCTGGTGCATTTGAAGGGGTTCCAGGAGGCAGTGAGAACCAGCATCACTTTTCCCCGCTGGCACCTTTGCTGTGGCAGCAAAAGCTGGACGTTTGTCTTTTTTGCTCCAGAGAGCGCCGAAAGTGAAAAAAGGTGCTTTTGAGGATAGAGTCCTCAGGAAAGCAGAGAGGGCCAAATGTCTGGGGCATTTGAAGGGGTTCCAGGAGGCAGTGAGGACCAGCATCACTTTTCCCCGCTGGCACCTTTGCTGTGGCAGCAAAAGCTGGACGTTTGTCTTTTTTGCTCCAGAGAGCGCCGAAAGTGAAAAAGGTGCTTTTGAGGACAGACTCCTCAGGAAAGCAGAGAGGGCCAAATTGTCTGGTGCATTTGAAGGGGTTCCAGGAGGCAGTGAGGACCAGCATCACTTTTCCCCGCTGGCACCTTTGCTGTGGCAGCAAAAGCTGGACGTTTGTCTTTTTTGCTCCAGAGAGCGCCGAAAGTGAAAAAAGGTGCTTTTGAGGATAGAGTCCTCAGGAAAGGAAAGAGGGCCAAATTGTCTGGGGCATTTGAAGGGGTTCCAGGAGGCAGTGAGGACCAGCATCACTTTTCCCCGCTGGCACCTTTGCTGTGGCAGCAAAAGCTGGACGTTTGTCTTTTTTGCTCCAGAGAGCGCCGAAAGTGAAAAAAGGTGCTTTTGCGGATAGAGTCCTCAGGAAAGCAGAGAGGGCCAAATTGTCTGGTGCATTTGAAGGGTTCCAGGAGGCAGTGAGAACCAGCATCACTTTTCCCCGCTGGCACCTTTGCTGTGGCAGCAAAAGCTGGACGTTTGTCTTTTTTGCTCCAGACAGCGCCGAAAGTGAAGAAAGGTGCTTTTGAGGATAGAGTCCTCAGGAAAGCAGAGAGGGCCAAATTGTCTGGGGCATTTGAAGGGGTTCCAGGAGGCAGTGAGAACCAGCATCACTTTTCCCCGCTGGCACCTTTGCTGTGGCAGCAAAAGCTGGACGTTTGTCTTTTTTGCTCCAGAGAGCGCCGAAAGTGAAAAAAGGTGCTTTTGAGGATAGAGTCCTCAGGAAAGCAGAGAGGGCCAAATTGTCTGGGGCATTTGAAGGGGTTCCAGGAGGCAGTGAGAACCAGCATCACTTTTCCCCGCTGGCACCTTTGCTGTGGCAGCAAAAGCTGGACGTTTGTCTTTTTTGCTCCAGAGAGCGCCGAAAGTGAAAAAAGGTGCTTTTGCGGATAGAGTCCTCAGGAAAGCAGAGAGGGTCAAATTGTCTGGTGCATTTGAAGGGGTTCCAGGAGGCAGTGAGAACCAGCATCACTTTTCCCCGCTGGCACCTTTGCTGTGGCAGCAAAAGCTGGACGTTTGTCTTTTTTGCTCCAGAGAGCGCCGAAAGTGAAAAAAGGTGCTTTTGAGGATAGACTCCTCAGGAAAGCAGAGAGGGCCAAATTGTCTGGTGCATTTGAAGGGGTTCCAGGAGGCAGTGAGGACCAGCATCACTTTTCCCCGCTGGCACCTTTGCTGTGGCAGCAAAAGCTGGACGTTTGTCTTTTTTGCTCCAGACAGCGCCGAAAGTGAAAAAAGGTGCTTTATCGGATAGAGTCCTCAGGAAAGCAGAGAGGGCCAAATTGTCTGGTGCATTTGAAGGGGTTCCAGGAGGCAGTGAGGACCAGCATCACTTTTCCCCGCTGGCACCTTTGCTGTGGCAGCAAAAGCTGGACGTTTGTCTTTTTTGCTCCAGAGAGCGCCGAAATTGAAAAAAGGTGCTTT
Organism: Vanellus vanellus; assembly: GCF_965231255.1. Lineage (NCBI taxonomy): Eukaryota > Metazoa > Chordata > Aves > Charadriiformes > Charadriidae > Vanellus > Vanellus vanellus. The sequence continues at coordinate 3,824 of NW_028127964.1, forward strand.
TGAGGATAGACTCCTCAGGAAAGCAGAGAGGGCCAAATTGTCTGGTGCATTTGAAGGGGTTCCAGGAGGCAGTGAGGACCAGCATCACTTTTCCCCGGTGGCACCTTTGCTGTGGCAGCAAAAAGCTGGACGTTTGTCTTTTTTGCTCCAGAGAGCGCCGAAAGTGAAAAAAGGTGCTTTTGAGGATAGACTCCTCAGGAAAGCAGAGAGGGCCAAATTGTCCGGGGGCATTTGAAGGGGTTCCAGGAGGCAGTGAGGACCAGCATCACTTTTCCCCGCTGGCACCTTTGCTGTGGCAGCAAAAGCTGGACGTTTGTCTTTTTTGCTCCAGAGAGCGCCGAAAGTGAAAAAAGGTGCTTTTGAGGATAGACTCCTCAGGAAAGCAGAGAGGGCCAAATTGTCTGGTGCATTTGAAGGGGTTCCAGGAGGCAGTGAGGACCAGCATCACTTTTCCCCGGTGGCACCTTTGCTGTGGCAGCAAAAGCTGGACGTTTGTCTTTTTTGCTCCAGAGAGCGCCGAAAGTGAAAAAAGGTGCTTTTGAGGATAGAGTCCTCAGGAAAGCAGAGAGGGCCAAATTGTCCGGGGCATTTGAAGGGGTTCCAGGAGGCAGTGAGGACCAGCATCACTTTTCCCCGCTGGCACCTTTGCTGTGGCAGCAAAAGCTTGACGTTTGTCTTTTTTGCTCCAGAGAGCGCCGAAAGTGAAAAAAGGTGCTTTTGAGGATAGAGTCCTCAGGAAAGGAAAGAGGGCCAAATTGTCTGGGGCATTTGAAGGGGTTCCAGGAGGCAGTGAGGACCAGCATCACTTTTCCCCGCTGGCACCTTTGCTGTGGCAGCAAAAGCTGGACGTTTGTCTTTTTTGCTCCAGAGAGCGCCGAAAGTGAAAAAAGGTGCTTTTGCGGATAGAGTCCTCAGGAAAGCAGAGAGGGCCAAATTGTCTGGTGCATTTGAAGGGGTTCCAGGAGGCAGTGAGAACCAGCATCACTTTTCCCCGGTGGCACCTTTGCTGTGGCAGCAAAAGCTGGACGTTTGTCTTTTTTGCTCCAGAGAGCGCCGAAAGTGAAAAAAGGTGCTTTTGAGGATAGAGTCCTCAGGAAAGCAGAGAGGGCCAAATTGTCTGGGGCATTTGAAGGGGTTCCAGGAGGCAGTGAGGACCAGCATCACTTTTCCCCGCTGGCACCTTTGCTGTGGCAGCAAAAGCTGGACGTTTGTCTTTTTTGCTCCAGAGAGCGCCGAAAGTGAAAAAAGGTGCTTTTGCGGATAGAGTCCTCAGGAAAGCAGAGAGGGCCAAATTGTCTGGTGCATTTGAAGGGGTTCCAGGAGGCAGTGAGAACCAGCATCACTTTTCCCCGGTGGCACCTTTGCTGTGGCAGCAAAAGCTGGACGTTTGTCTTTTTTGCTCCAGAGAGCGCCGAAAGTGAAAAAAGGTGCTTTTGAGGATAGACTCCTCAGGAAAGCAGAGAGGGCCAAATTGTCTGGGGCATTTGAAGGGGTTCCAGGAGGCAGTGAGGACCAGCATCACTTTTCCCCGCTGGCACCTTTGCTGTGGCAGCAAAAGCTGGACGTTTGTCTTTTTTGCTCCAGACAGCGCCGAAAGTGAAAAAAGGTGCTTTTGAGGATAGAGTCCTCAGGAAAGCAGAGAGGGCCAAATTGTCTGGTGCATTTGAAGGGGTTCCAGGAGGCAGTGAGAACCAGCATCACTTTCCCCGGTGGCACCTTTGCTGTGGCAGCAAAAGCTGGACGTTTGTCTTTTTTGCTCCAGAGAGCGCCGAAAGTGAAAAAAGGTGCTTTTGAGGATAGAGTCCTCAGGAAAGCAGAGAGGGCCAAATTGTCCGGGGCATTTGAAGGGGTTCCAGGAGGCAGTGAGGACCAGCATCACTTTTCCCCGCTGGCACCTTTGCTGTGGCAGCAAAAGCTGGACGTTTGTCTTTTTTGCTCCAGACAGCGCCGAAAGTGAAAAAAGGTGCATTTGAGGATAGAGTCCTCAGGAAAGCAGAGAGGGCCAAATTGTCTGGTGCATTTGAAGGGGTTCCAGGAGGCAGTGAGGACCAGCATCACTTTTCCCCGCTGGCACCTTTGCTGTGGCAGCAAAAGCTGGACGTTTGTCTTTTTTGCTCCAGAGAGCGCCGAAAGTGAAAAAAGGTGCTTTTGAGGATAGAGTCCTCAGGAAAGCAGAGAGGGCCAAATTGTCTGGTGCATTTGAAGGGGTTCCAGGAGGCAGTGAGAAGCAGCATCACTTTTCCCCGCTGGCACCTTTGCTGTGGCAGCAAAAGCTGGACGTTTGTCTTTTTTGCTCCAGAGAGCGCCGAAAGTGAAAAAAGGTGCTTTTGAGGATAGAGTCCTCAGGAAAGCAGAGAGGGCCAAATTGTCTGGGGCATTTGAAGGGGTTCCAGGAGGCAGTGAGGACCAGCATCACTTTTCCCCGCTGGCACCTTTGCTGTTGTAGCAAAAGCTGGACGTTTGTCTTTTTTGCTCCAGAGAGCGCCGAAAGTGAAAAAAGGTGCTTTTGCGGATAGAGTCCTCAGGAAAGCAGAGAGGGCCAAATTGTCTGGTGCATTTGAAGGGGTTCCAGGAGGCAGTGAGAACCAGCATCACTTTTCCCCGCTGGCACCTTTGCTGTGGCAGCAAAAGCTGGACGTTTGTCTTTTTTGCTCCAGAGAGCGCCGAAAGTGAAAAAAGGTGCATTTGAGGATAGAGTCCTCAGGAAAGCAGAGAGGGCCAAATTGTCTGGGGCATTTGAAGGGGTTCCAGGAGGCAGTGAGGACCAGCATCACTTTTCCCCGCTGGCACCTTTGCTGTGGCAGCAAAAGCTGGACGTTTGTCTTTTTTGCTCCAGACAGCGCCGAAAGTGAAAAAAGGTGCATTTGAGGATAGAGTCCTCAGGAAAGCAGAGAGGGCCAAATTGTCTGGTGCATTTGAAGGGGTTCCAGGAGGCAGTGAGGACCAGCATCACTTTTCCCCGCTGGCACCTTTGCTGTGGCAGCAAAAGCTGGACGTTTGTCTTTTTTGCTCCAGAGAGCGCCGAAAGTGAAAAAAGGTGCTTTTGAGGATAGAGTCCTCAGGAAAGCAGAGAGGGCCAAATTGTCTGGTGCATTTGAAGGGGTTCCAGGAGGCAGTGAGAAGCAGCATCACTTTTCCCCGCTGGCACCTTTGCTGTGGCAGCAAAAGCTGGACGTTTGTCTTTTTTGCTCCAGACAGCGCCAAAAGTGAAAAAAGGTGCTTTTGAGGATAGAGTCCTCAGGAAAGCAGAGAGGGCCAAATTGTCTGGGGCATTTGAAGGGGTTCCAGGAGGCAGTGAGGACCAGCATCACTTTTCCCCGCTGGCACCTTTGCTGTTGTAGCAAAAGCTGGACGTTTGTCTTTTTTGCTCCAGAGAGCGCCGAAAGTGAAAAAAGGTGCTTTTGAGGATAGAGTCCTCAGGAAAGCAGAGAGGGCCAAATTGTCTGGGGCATTTGAAGGGGTTCCAGGAGGCAGTGAGGACCAGCATCACTTTTCCCCGCTGGCACCTTTGCTGTGGCAGCAAAAGCTGGACGTTTGTCTTTTTTGCTCCAGAGAGCGCCGAAAGTGAAAAAAGGTGCTTTTGCGGATAGAGTCCTCAGGAAAGCAGAGAGGGCCAAATTGTCTGGTGCATTTGAAGGGGTTCCAGGAGGCAGTGAGAACCAGCATCACTTTTCCCCGGTGGCACCTTTGCTGTGGCAGCAAAAGCTGGACGTTTGTCTTTTTTGCTCCAGAGAGCGCCGAAAGTGAAAAAAGGTGCTTTTGAGGATAGAGTCCTCAGGAAAGCAGAGAGGGCCAAATTGTCTGGGGCATTTGAAGGGGTTCCAGGAGGCAGTGAGGACCAGCATCACTTTTCCCCGCTGGCACCTTTGCTGTGGCAGCAAAAGCTGGACGTTTGTCTTTTTTGCTCCAGACAGCGCCGAAAGTGAAAAAAGGTGCTTTTGAGGATAGAGTCCTCAGGAAAGCAGAGAGGGCCAAATTGTCTGGTGCATTTGAAGGGGTTCCAGGAGGCAGTGAGAACCAGCATCACTTTTCCCCGGTGGCACCTTTGCTGTGGCAGCAAAAGCTGGACGTTTGTCTTTTTTGCTCCAGAGAGCGCCGAAAGTGAAAAAAGGTGCTTTTGAGGATAGAGTCCTCAGGAAAGCAGAGAGGGCCAAATTGTCCGGGGCATTTGAAGGGGTTCCAGGAGGCAGTGAGGACCAGCATCACTTTTCCCCGCTGGCACCTTTGCTGTGGCAGCAAAAGCTGGACGTTTGTCTTTTTTGCTCCAGACAGCGCCGAAAGTGAAAAAAGGTGCATTTGAGGATAGAGTCCTCAGGAAAGCAGAGAGGGCCAAATTGTCTGGTGCATTTGAAGGGGTTCCAGGAGGCAGTGAGGACCAGCATCACTTTTCCCCGCTGGCACCTTTGCTGTGGCAGCAAAAGCTGGACGTTTGTCTTTTTTGCTCCAGAGAGCGCCGAAAGTGAAAAAAGGTGCTTTTGAGGATAGAGTCCTCAGGAAAGCAGAGAGGGCCAAATTGTCTGGGGCATTTGAAGGGGTTCCAGGAGGCAGTGAGGACCAGCATCACTTTTCCCCGGTGGCACCTTTGCTGTGGCAGCAAAAGCTGGACGTTTGTCTTTTTTGCTCCAGAGAGCGCCGAAAGTGAAAAAAGGTGCTTTTGAGGATAGACTCCTCAGGAAAGCAGAGAGGGCCAAATTGTCCGGGGCATTTGAAGGGGTTCCAGGAGGCAGTGAGGACCAGCATCACTTTTCCCCGCTGGCACCTTTGCTGTGGCAGCAAAAGCTGGACGTTTGTCTTTTTTGCTCCAGAGAGCGCCGAAAGTGAAAAAAGGTGCATTTGAGGATAGAGTCCTCAGGAAAGCAGAGAGGGCCAAATTGTCTGGTGCATTTGAAGGGGTTCCAGGAGGCAGTGAGGACCAGCATCACTTTTCCCCGCTGGCACCTTTGCTGTGGCAGCAAAAGCTGGACGTTTGTCTTTTTTGCTCCAGAGAGCGCCGAAAGTGAAAAAAGGTGCTTTTGAGGATAGAGTCCTCAGGAAAGCAGAGAGGGCCAAATTGTCTGGTGCATTTGAAGGGGTTCCAGGAGGCAGTGAGAACCAGCATCACTTTTCCCCGCTGGCACCTTTGCTGTGGCAGCAAAAGCTGGACGTTTGTCTTTTTTGCTCCAGAGAGCGCCGAAAGTGAAAAAAGGTGCTTTTGAGGATAGAGTCCTCAGGAAAGCAGAGAGGGCCAAATTGTCTGGGGCATTTGAAGGGGTTCCAGGAGGCAGTGAGGACCAGCATCACTTTTCCCCGCTGGCACCTTTGCTGTGGCAGCAAAAGCTGGACGTTTGTCTTTTTTGCTCCAGAGAGCGCCGAAAGTGAAAAAAGGTGCTTTTGAGGACAGACTCCTCAGGAAAGCAGAGAGGGCCAAATTGTCTGGTGCATTTGAAGGGGTTCCAGGAGGCAGTGAGGACCAGCATCACTTTTCCCCGCTGGCACCTTTGCTGTGGCAGCAAAAGCTGGACGTTTGTCTTTTTTGCTCCAGAGAGCGCCGAAAGTGAAAAAAGGTGCTTTTGAGGATAGAGTCCTCAGGAAAGGAAAGAGGGCCAAATTGTCTGGGGCATTTGAAGGGGTTCCAGGAGGCAGTGAGGACCAGCATCACTTTTCCCCGCTGGCACCTTTGCTGTGGCAGCAAAAGCTGGACGTTTGTCTTTTTTGCTCCAGAGAGCGCCGAAAGTGAAAAAAGGTGCTTTTGCGGATAGAGTCCTCAGGAAAGCAGAGAGGGCCAAATTGTCTGGTGCATTTGAAGGGGTTCCAGGAGGCAGTGAGAACCAGCATCACTTTTCCCCGCTGGCACCTTTGCTGTGGCAGCAAAAGCTGGACGTTTGTCTTTTTTGCTCCAGACAGCGCCGAAAGTGAAGAAAGGTGCTTTTGAGGATAGAGTCCTCAGGAAAGCAGAGAGGGCCAAATTGTCTGGGGCATTTGAAGGGGTTCCAGGAGGCAGTGAGAACCAGCATCACTTTTCCCCGCTGGCACCTTTGCTGTGGCAGCAAAAGCTGGACGTTTGTCTTTTTTGCTCCAGAGAGCGCCGAAAGTGAAAAAAGGTGCTTTTGAGGATAGAGTCCTCAGGAAAGCAGAGAGGGCCAAATTGTCTGGGGCATTTGAAGGGGTTCCAGGAGGCAGTGAGAACCAGCATCACTTTTCCCCGCTGGCACCTTTGCTGTGGCAGCAAAAGCTGGACGTTTGTCTTTTTTGCTCCAGAGAGCGCCGAAAGTGAAAAAAGGTGCTTTTGCGGATAGAGTCCTCAGGAAAGCAGAGAGGGTCAAATTGTCTGGTGCATTTGAAGGGGTTCCAGGAGGCAGTGAGAACCAGCATCACTTTTCCCCGCTGGCACCTTTGCTGTGGCAGCAAAAGCTGGACGTTTGTCTTTTTTGCTCCAGAGAGCGCCGAAAGTGAAAAAAGGTGCTTTTGAGGATAGACTCCTCAGGAAAGCAGAGAGGGCCAAATTGTCTGGTGCATTTGAAGGGGTTCCAGGAGGCAGTGAGGACCAGCATCACTTTTCCCCGCTGGCACCTTTGCTGTGGCAGCAAAAGCTGGACGTTTGTCTTTTTTGCTCCAGACAGCGCCGAAAGTGAAAAAAGGTGCTTTATCGGATAGAGTCCTCAGGAAAGCAGAGAGGGCCAAATTGTCTGGTGCATTTGAAGGGGTTCCAGGAGGCAGTGAGGACCAGCATCACTTTTCCCCGCTGGCACCTTTGCTGTGGCAGCAAAAGCTGGACGTTTGTCTTTTTTGCTCCAGAGAGCGCCGAAAGTGAAAAAAGGTGCTTTTGAGGATAGAGTCCTCAGGAAAGCAGAGAGGGCCAAATTGTCTGGGGCATTTGAAGGGGTTCCAGGAGGCAGTGAGGACCAGCATCACTTTTCCCCGGTGGCACCTTTGCTGTGGCAGCAAAAGCTGGACGTTTGTCTTTTTTGCTCCAGAGAGCGCCGAAAGTGAAAAAAGGTGCTTTTGAGGATAGACTCCTCAGGAAAGCAGAGAGGGCCAAATTGTCCGGGGCATTTGAAGGGGTTCCAGGAGGCAGTGAGGACCAGCATCACTTTTCCCCGCTGGCACCTTTGCTGTGGCAGCAAAAGCTGGACGTTTGTCTTTTTTGCTCCAGAGAGCGCCGAAAGTGAAAAAAGGTGCATTTGAGGATAGAGTCCTCAGGAAAGCAGAGAGGGCCAAATTGTCTGGTGCATTTGAAGGGGTTCCAGGAGGCAGTGAGGACCAGCATCACTTTTCCCCGCTGGCACCTTTGCTGTGGCAGCAAAAGCTGGACGTTTGTCTTTTTTGCTCCAGAGAGCGCCGAAAGTGAAAAAAGGTGCTTTTGAGGATAGAGTCCTCAGGAAAGCAGAGAGGGCCAAATTGTCTGGTGCATTTGAAGGGGTTCCAGGAGGCAGTGAGAACCAGCATCACTTTTCCCCGCTGGCACCTTTGCTGTGGCAGCAAAAGCTGGACGTTTGTCTTTTTTGCTCCAGAGAGCGCCGAAAGTGAAAAAAGGTGCTTTTGAGGATAGAGTCCTCAGGAAAGCAGAGAGGGCCAAATTGTCTGGGGCATTTGAAGGGGTTCCAGGAGGCAGTGAGGACCAGCATCACTTTTCCCCGCTGGCACCTTTGCTGTGGCAGCAAAAGCTGGACGTTTGTCTTTTTTGCTCCAGAGAGCGCCGAAAGTGAAAAAAGGTGCTTTTGAGGACAGACTCCTCAGGAAAGCAGAGAGGGCCAAATTGTCTGGTGCATTTGAAGGGGTTCCAGGAGGCAGTGAGGACCAGCATCACTTTTCCCCGCTGGCACCTTTGCTGTGGCAGCAAAAGCTGGACGTTTGTCTTTTTTGCTCCAGAGAGCGCCGAAAGTGAAAAAAGGTGCTTTTGAGGATAGAGTCCTCAGGAAAGGAAAGAGGGCCAAATTGTCTGGGGCATTTGAAGGGGTTCCAGGAGGCAGTGAGGACCAGCATCACTTTTCCCCGCTGGCACCTTTGCTGTGGCAGCAAAAGCTGGACGTTTGTCTTTTTTGCTCCAGAGAGCGCCGAAAGTGAAAAAAGGTGCTTTTGCGGATAGAGTCCTCAGGAAAGCAGAGAGGGCCAAATTGTCTGGTGCATTTGAAGGGGTTCCAGGAGGCAGTGAGAACCAGCATCACTTTTCCCCGCTGGCACCTTTGCTGTGGCAGCAAAAGCTGGACGTTTGTCTTTTTTGCTCCAGACAGCGCCGAAAGTGAAGAAAGGTGCTTTTGAGGATAGAGTCCTCAGGAAAGCAGAGAGGGCCAAATTGTCTGGGGCATTTGAAGGGGTTCCAGGAGGCAGTGAGAACCAGCATCACTTTTCCCCGCTGGCACCTTTGCTGTGGCAGCAAAAGCTGGACGTTTGTCTTTTTTGCTCCAGAGAGCGCCGAAAGTGAAAAAAGGTGCTTTTGAGGATAGAGTCCTCAGGAAAGCAGAGAGGGCCAAATTGTCTGGGGCATTTGAAGGGGTTCCAGGAGGCAGTGAGAACCAGCATCACTTTTCCCCGCTGGCACCTTTGCTGTGGCAGCAAAAGCTGGACGTTTGTCTTTTTTGCTCCAGAGAGCGCCGAAAGTGAAAAAAGGTGCTTTTGCGGATAGAGTCCTCAGGAAAGCAGAGAGGGTCAAATTGTCTGGTGCATTTGAAGGGGTTCCAGGAGGCAGTGAGAACCAGCATCACTTTTCCCCGCTGGCACCTTTGCTGTGGCAGCAAAAGCTGGACGTTTGTCTTTTTTGCTCCAGAGAGCGCCGAAAGTGAAAAAAGGTGCTTTTGAGGATAGACTCCTCAGGAAAGCAGAGAGGGCCAAATTGTCTGGTGCATTTGAAGGGGTTCCAGGAGGCAGTGAGGACCAGCATCACTTTTCCCCGCTGGCACCTTTGCTGTGGCAGCAAAAGCTGGACGTTTGTCTTTTTTGCTCCAGACAGCGCCGAAAGTGAAAAAAGGTGCTTTATCGGATAGAGTCCTCAGGAAAGCAGAGAGGGCCAAATTGTCTGGTGCATTTGAAGGGGTTCCAGGAGGCAGTGAGGACCAGCATCACTTTTCCCCGCTGGCACCTTTGCTGTGGCAGCAAAAGCTGGACGTTTGTCTTTTTTGCTCCAGAGAGCGCCGAAATTGAAAAAAGGTGCTTTTGAGGATAGACTCCTCAGGAAAGCAGAGAGGGCCAAATTGTCTGGTGCATTTGAAGGGGTTCCAGGAGGCAGTGAGGACCAGCATCACTTTTCCCCGGTGGCACCTTTGCTGTGGCAGCAAAAGCTGGACGTTTGTCTTTTTTGCTCCAGAGAGCGCCGAAAGTGAAAAAAGGTGCTTTTGAGGATAGACTCCTCAGGAAAGCAGAGAGGGCCAAATTGTCCGGGGCATTTGAAGGGGTTCCAGGAGGCAGTGAGGACCAGCATCACTTTTCCCCGCTGGCACCTTTGCTGTGGCAGCAAAAGCTGGACGTTTGTCTTTTTTGCTCCAGAGAGCGCCGAAAGTGAAAAAAGGTGCTTTTGAGGATAGACTCCTCAGGAAAGCAGAGAGGGCCAAATTGTCTGGTGCATTTGAAGGGGTTCCAGGAGGCAGTGAGGACCAGCATCACTTTTCCCCGGTGGCACCTTTGCTGTGGCAGCAAAAGCTGGACGTTTGTCTTTTTTGCTCCAGAGAGCGCCGAAAGTGAAAAAAGGTGCTTTTGAGGATAGAGTCCTCAGGAAAGCAGAGAGGGCCAAATTGTCCGGGGCATTTGAAGGGGTTCCAGGAGGCAGTGAGGACCAGCATCACTTTTCCCCGCTGGCACCTTTGCTGTGGCAGCAAAAGCTTGACGTTTGTCTTTTTTGCTCCAGAGAGCGCCGAAAGTGAAAAAAGGTGCTTTTGAGGATAGAGTCCTCAGGAAAGGAAAGAGGGCCAAATTGTCTGGGGCATTTGAAGGGGTTCCAGGAGGCAGTGAGGACCAGCATCACTTTTCCCCGCTGGCACCTTTGCTGTGGCAGCAAAAGCTGGACGTTTGTCTTTTTTGCTCCAGAGAGCGCCGAAAGTGAAAAAAGGTGCTTTTGCGGATAGAGTCCTCAGGAAAGCAGAGAGGGCCAAATTGTCTGGTGCATTTGAAGGGGTTCCAGGAGGCAGTGAGAACCAGCATCACTTTTCCCCGCTGGCACCTTTGCTGTGGCAGCAAAAGCTGGACGTTTGTCTTTTTTGCTCCAGAGAGCGCCGAAAGTGAAAAAAGGTGCTTTTGAGGATAGACTCCTCAGGAAAGCAGAGAGGGCCAAATTGTCTGGTGCATTTGAAGGGGTTCCAGGAGGCAGTGAGGACCAGCATCACTTTTCCCCGCTGGCACCTTTGCTGTGGCAGCAAAAGCTGGACGTTTGTCTTTTTTGCTCCAGACAGCGCCGAAAGTGAAAAAAGGTGCTTTTGCGGATAGAGTCCTCAGGAAAGCAGAGAGGGCCAAATTGTCTGGTGCATTTGAAGGGGTTCCAGGAGGCAGTGAGGACCAGCATCACTTTTCCCCGCTGGCACCTTTGCTGTGGCAGCAAAAGCTGGACGTTTGTCTTTTTTGCTCCAGAGAGCGCCGAAAGTGAAAAAAGGTGCTTTTGAGGATAGACTCCTCAGGAAAGCAGAGAGGGCCAAATTGTCTGGGGCATTTGAAGGGGTTCCAGGAGGCAGTGAGGACCAGCATCACTTTTCCCCGCTGGCACCTTTGCTGTGGCAGCAAAAGCTGGACGTTTGTCTTTTTTGCTCCAGACAGCGCCGAAAGTGAAAAAAGGTGCTTTTGAGGATAGACTCCTCAGGAAAGCAGAGAGGGCCAAATTGTCCGGGGCATTTGAAGGGGTTCCAGGAGGCAGTGAGGACCAGCATCACTTTTCCCCGGTGGCACCTTTGCTGTGGCAGCAAAAGCTGGACGTTTGTCTTTTTTGCTCCAGAGAGCGCCGAAAGTGAAAAAAGGTGCTTTTGAGGATAGACTCCTCAGGAAAGCAGAGAGGGCCAAATTGTCTGGGGCATTTGAAGGGGTTCCAGGAGGCAGTGAGGACCAGCATCACTTTTCCCCGCTGGCACCTTTGCTGTGGCAGCAAAAGCTGGACGTTTGTCTTTTTTGCTCCAGACAGCGCCGAAAGTGAAAAAAGGTGCTTTTGAGGATAGAGTCCTCAGGAAAGCAGAGAGGGCCAAATTGTCTGGTGCATTTGAAGGGGTTCCAGGAGGCAGTGAGAACCAGCATCACTTTTCCCCGGTGGCACCTTTGCTGTGGCAGCAAAAGCTGGACGTTTGTCTTTTTTGCTCCAGAGAGCGCCGAAAGTGAAAAAAGGTGCTTTTGAGGATAGAGTCCTCAGGAAAGCAGAGAGGGCCAAATTGTCCGGGGCATTTGAAGGGGTTCCAGGAGGCAGTGAGGACCAGCATCACTTTTCCCCGCTGGCACCTTTGCTGTGGCAGCAAAAGCTGGACGTTTGTCTTTTTTGCTCCAGACAGCGCCGAAAGTGAAAAAAGGTGCATTTGAGGATAGAGTCCTCAGGAAAGCAGAGAGGGCCAAATTGTCTGGTGCATTTGAAGGGGTTCCAGGAGGCAGTGAGGACCAGCATCACTTTTCCCCGCTGGCACCTTTGCTGTGGCAGCAAAAGCTGGACGTTTGTCTTTTTTGCTCCAGAGAGCGCCGAAAGTGAAAAAAGGTGCTTTTGAGGATAGAGTCCTCAGGAAAGCAGAGAGGGCCAAATTGTCTGGTGCATTTGAAGGGGTTCCAGGAGGCAGTGAGAAGCAGCATCACTTTTCCCCGCTGGCACCTTTGCTGTGGCAGCAAAAGCTGGACGTTTGTCTTTTTTGCTCCAGAGAGCGCCGAAAGTGAAAAAAGGTGCTTTTGAGGATAGAGTCCTCAGGAAAGCAGAGAGGGCCAAATTGTCTGGGGCATTTGAAGGGGTTCCAGGAGGCAGTGAGGACCAGCATCACTTTTCCCCGCTGGCACCTTTGCTGTTGTAGCAAAAGCTGGACGTTTGTCTTTTTTGCTCCAGAGAGCGCCGAAAGTGAAAAAAGGTGCTTTTGCGGATAGAGTCCTCAGGAAAGCAGAGAGGGCCAAATTGTCTGGTGCATTTGAAGGGGTTCCAGGAGGCAGTGAGAACCAGCATCACTTTTCCCCGCTGGCACCTTTGCTGTGGCAGCAAAAGCTGGACGTTTGTCTTTTTTGCTCCAGAGAGCGCCGAAAGTGAAAAAAGGTGCATTTGAGGATAGAGTCCTCAGGAAAGCAGAGAGGGCCAAATTGTCTGGGGCATTTGAAGGGGTTCCAGGAGGCAGTGAGGACCAGCATCACTTTTCCCCGCTGGCACCTTTGCTGTGGCAGCAAAAGCTGGACGTTTGTCTTTTTTGCTCCAGACAGCGCCGAAAGTGAAAAAAGGTGCATTTGAGGATAGAGTCCTCAGGAAAGCAGAGAGGGCCAAATTGTCTGGTGCATTTGAAGGGGTTCCAGGAGGCAGTGAGGACCAGCATCACTTTTCCCCGCTGGCACCTTTGCTGTGGCAGCAAAAGCTGGACGTTTGTCTTTTTTGCTCCAGAGAGCGCCGAAAGTGAAAAAAGGTGCTTTTGAGGATAGAGTCCTCAGGAAAGCAGAGAGGGCCAAATTGTCTGGTGCATTTGAAGGGGTTCCAGGAGGCAGTGAGAAGCAGCATCACTTTTCCCCGCTGGCACCTTTGCTGTGGCAGCAAAAGCTGGACGTTTGTCTTTTTTGCTCCAGACAGCGCCAAAAGTGAAAAAAGGTGCTTTTGAGGATAGAGTCCTCAGGAAAGCAGAGAGGGCCAAATTGTCTGGGGCATTTGAAGGGGTTCCAGGAGGCAGTGAGGACCAGCATCACTTTTCCCCGCTGGCACCTTTGCTGTTGTAGCAAAAGCTGGACGTTTGTCTTTTTTGCTCCAGAGAGCGCCGAAAGTGAAAAAAGGTGCTTTTGAGGATAGAGTCCTCAGGAAAGCAGAGAGGGCCAAATTGTCTGGGGCATTTGAAGGGGTTCCAGGAGGCAGTGAGGACCAGCATCACTTTTCCCCGCTGGCACCTTTGCTGTGGCAGCAAAAGCTGGACGTTTGTCTTTTTTGCTCCAGAGAGCGCCGAAAGTGAAAAAAGGTGCTTTTGCGGATAGAGTCCTCAGGAAAGCAGAGAGGGCCAAATTGTCTGGTGCATTTGAAGGGGTTCCAGGAGGCAGTGAGAACCAGCATCACTTTTCCCCGGTGGCACCTTTGCTGTGGCAGCAAAAGCTGGACGTTTGTCTTTTTTGCTCCAGAGAGCGCCGAAAGTGAAAAAAGGTGCTTTTGAGGATAGAGTCCTCAGGAAAGCAGAGAGGGCCAAATTGTCTGGGGCATTTGAAGGGGTTCCAGGAGGCAGTGAGGACCAGCATCACTTTTCCCCGCTGGCACCTTTGCTGTGGCAGCAAAAGCTGGACGTTTGTCTTTTTTGCTCCAGACAGCGCCGAAAGTGAAAAAAGGTGCTTTTGAGGATAGAGTCCTCAGGAAAGCAGAGAGGGCCAAATTGTCTGGTGCATTTGAAGGGGTTCCAGGAGGCAGTGAGAACCAGCATCACTTTTCCCCGGTGGCACCTTTGCTGTGGCAGCAAAAGCTGGACGTTTGTCTTTTTTGCTCCAGAGAGCGCCGAAAGTGAAAAAAGGTGCTTTTGAGGATAGAGTCCTCAGGAAAGCAGAGAGGGCCAAATTGTCCGGGGCATTTGAAGGGGTTCCAGGAGGCAGTGAGGACCAGCATCACTTTTCCCCGCTGGCACCTTTGCTGTGGCAGCAAAAGCTGGACGTTTGTCTTTTTTGCTCCAGACAGCGCCGAAAGTGAAAAAAGGTGCATTTGAGGATAGAGTCCTCAGGAAAGCAGAGAGGGCCAAATTGTCTGGTGCATTTGAAGGGGTTCCAGGAGGCAGTGAGGACCAGCATCACTTTTCCCCGCTGGCACCTTTGCTGTGGCAGCAAAAGCTGGACGTTTGTCTTTTTTGCTCCAGAGAGCGCCGAAAGTGAAAAAAGGTGCTTTTGAGGATAGAGTCCTCAGGAAAGCAGAGAGGGCCAAATTGTCTGGGGCATTTGAAGGGGTTCCAGGAGGCAGTGAGGACCAGCATCACTTTTCCCCGGTGGCACCTTTGCTGTGGCAGCAAAAGCTGGACGTTTGTCTTTTTTGCTCCAGAGAGCGCCGAAAGTGAAAAAAGGTGCTTTTGAGGATAGACTCCTCAGGAAAGCAGAGAGGGCCAAATTGTCCGGGGCATTTGAAGGGGTTCCAGGAGGCAGTGAGGACCAGCATCACTTTTCCCCGCTGGCACCTTTGCTGTGGCAGCAAAAGCTGGACGTTTGTCTTTTTTGCTCCAGAGAGCGCCGAAAGTGAAAAAAGGTGCATTTGAGGATAGAGTCCTCAGGAAAGCAGAGAGGGCCAAATTGTCTGGTGCATTTGAAGGGGTTCCAGGAGGCAGTGAGGACCAGCATCACTTTTCCCCGCTGGCACCTTTGCTGTGGCAGCAAAAGCTGGACGTTTGTCTTTTTTGCTCCAGAGAGCGCCGAAAGTGAAAAAAGGTGCTTTTGAGGATAGAGTCCTCAGGAAAGCAGAGAGGGCCAAATTGTCTGGTGCATTTGAAGGGGTTCCAGGAGGCAGTGAGAACCAGCATCACTTTTCCCCGCTGGCACCTTTGCTGTGGCAGCAAAAGCTGGACGTTTGTCTTTTTTGCTCCAGAGAGCGCCGAAAGTGAAAAAAGGTGCTTTTGAGGATAGAGTCCTCAGGAAAGCAGAGAGGGCCAAATTGTCTGGGGCATTTGAAGGGGTTCCAGGAGGCAGTGAGGACCAGCATCACTTTTCCCCGCTGGCACCTTTGCTGTGGCAGCAAAAGCTGGACGTTTGTCTTTTTTGCTCCAGAGAGCGCCGAAAGTGAAAAAAGGTGCTTTTGAGGACAGACTCCTCAGGAAAGCAGAGAGGGCCAAATTGTCTGGTGCATTTGAAGGGGTTCCAGGAGGCAGTGAGGACCAGCATCACTTTTCCCCGCTGGCACCTTTGCTGTGGCAGCAAAAGCTGGACGTTTGTCTTTTTTGCTCCAGAGAGCGCCGAAAGTGAAAAAAGGTGCTTTTGAGGATAGAGTCCTCAGGAAAGGAAAGAGGGCCAAATTGTCTGGGGCATTTGAAGGGGTTCCAGGAGGCAGTGAGGACCAGCATCACTTTTCCCCGCTGGCACCTTTGCTGTGGCAGCAAAAGCTGGACGTTTGTCTTTTTTGCTCCAGAGAGCGCCGAAAGTGAAAAAAGGTGCTTTTGCGGATAGAGTCCTCAGGAAAGCAGAGAGGGCCAAATTGTCTGGTGCATTTGAAGGGGTTCCAGGAGGCAGTGAGAACCAGCATCACTTTTCCCCGCTGGCACCTTTGCTGTGGCAGCAAAAGCTGGACGTTTGTCTTTTTTGCTCCAGACAGCGCCGAAAGTGAAGAAAGGTGCTTTTGAGGATAGAGTCCTCAGGAAAGCAGAGAGGGCCAAATTGTCTGGGGCATTTGAAGGGGTTCCAGGAGGCAGTGAGAACCAGCATCACTTTTCCCCGCTGGCACCTTTGCTGTGGCAGCAAAAGCTGGACGTTTGTCTTTTTTGCTCCAGAGAGCGCCGAAAGTGAAAAAAGGTGCTTTTGAGGATAGAGTCCTCAGGAAAGCAGAGAGGGCCAAATTGTCTGGGGCATTTGAAGGGGTTCCAGGAGGCAGTGAGAACCAGCATCACTTTTCCCCGCTGGCACCTTTGCTGTGGCAGCAAAAGCTGGACGTTTGTCTTTTTTGCTCCAGAGAGCGCCGAAAGTGAAAAAAGGTGCTTTTGCGGATAGAGTCCTCAGGAAAGCAGAGAGGGTCAAATTGTCTGGTGCATTTGAAGGGGTTCCAGGAGGCAGTGAGAACCAGCATCACTTTTCCCCGCTGGCACCTTTGCTGTGGCAGCAAAAGCTGGACGTTTGTCTTTTTTGCTCCAGAGAGCGCCGAAAGTGAAAAAAGGTGCTTTTGAGGATAGACTCCTCAGGAAAGCAGAGAGGGCCAAATTGTCTGGTGCATTTGAAGGGGTTCCAGGAGGCAGTGAGGACCAGCATCACTTTTCCCCGCTGGCACCTTTGCTGTGGCAGCAAAAGCTGGACGTTTGTCTTTTTTGCTCCAGACAGCGCCGAAAGTGAAAAAAGGTGCTTTATCGGATAGAGTCCTCAGGAAAGCAGAGAGGGCCAAATTGTCTGGTGCATTTGAAGGGGTTCCAGGAGGCAGTGAGGACCAGCATCACTTTTCCCCGCTGGCACCTTTGCTGTGGCAGCAAAAGCTGGACGTTTGTCTTTTTTGCTCCAGAGAGCGCCGAAATTGAAAAAAGGTGCTTTTGAGGATAGACTCCTCAGGAAAGCAGAGAGGGCCAAATTGTCTGGTGCATTTGAAGGGGTTCCAGGAGGCAGTGAGGACCAGCATCACTTTTCCCCGGTGGCACCTTTGCTGTGGCAGCAAAAGCTGGACGTTTGTCTTTTTTGCTCCAGAGAGCGCCGAAAGTGAAAAAAGGTGCTTTTGAGGATAGACTCCTCAGGAAAGCAGAGAGGGCCAAATTGTCCGGGGCATTTGAAGGGGTTCCAGGAGGCAGTGAGGACCAGCATCACTTTTCCCCGCTGGCACCTTTGCTGTGGCAGCAAAAGCTGGACGTTTGTCTTTTTTGCTCCAGAGAGCGCCGAAAGTGAAAAAAGGTGCTTTTGAGGATAGACTCCTCAGGAAAGCAGAGAGGGCCAAATTGTCTGGTGCATTTGAAGGGGTTCCAGGAGGCAGTGAGGACCAGCATCACTTTTCCCCGGTGGCACCTTTGCTGTGGCAGCAAAAGCTGGACGTTTGTCTTTTTTGCTCCAGAGAGCGCCGAAAGTGAAAAAAGGTGCTTTTGAGGATAGAGTCCTCAGGAAAGCAGAGAGGGCCAAATTGTCCGGGGCATTTGAAGGGGTTCCAGGAGGCAGTGAGGACCAGCATCACTTTTCCCCGCTGGCACCTTTGCTGTGGCAGCAAAAGCTTGACGTTTGTCTTTTTTGCTCCAGAGAGCGCCGAAAGTGAAAAAAGGTGCTTTTGAGGATAGAGTCCTCAGGAAAGGAAAGAGGGCCAAATTGTCTGGGGCATTTGAAGGGGTTCCAGGAGGCAGTGAGGACCAGCATCACTTTTCCCCGCTGGCACCTTTGCTGTGGCAGCAAAAGCTGGACGTTTGTCTTTTTTGCTCCAGACAGCGCCGAAAGTGAAGAAAGGTGCTTTTGAGGATAGAGTCCTCAGGAAAGCAGAGAGGGCCAAATTGTCTGGTGCATTTGAAGGGGTTCCAGGAGGCAGTGAGAACCAGCATCACTTTTCCCCGCTGGCACCTTTGCTGTGGCAGCAAAAGCTGGACGTTTGTCTTTTTTGCTCCAGAGAGCGCCGAAAGTGAAAAAAGGTGCTTTTGAGGATAGAGTCCTCAGGAAAGCAGAGAGGGCCAAATTGTCTGGGGCATTTGAAGGGGTTCCAGGAGGCAGTGAGAACCAGCATCACTTTTCCCCGCTGGCACCTTTGCTGTGGCAGCAAAAGCTGGACGTTTGTCTTTTTTGCTCCAGAGAGCGCCGAAAGTGAAAAAAGGTGCTTTTGCGGATAGAGTCCTCAGGAAAGCAGAGAGGGCCAAATTGTCTGGTGCATTTGAAGGGGTTCCAGGAGGCAGTGAGAACCAGCATCACTTTTCCCCGCTGGCACCTTTGCTGTGGCAGCAAAAGCTGGACGTTTGTCTTTTTTGCTCCAGAGAGCGCCGAAAGTGAAAAAAGGTGCTTTTGAGGATAGACTCCTCAGGAAAGCAGAGAGGGCCAAATTGTCTGGTGCATTTGAAGGGGTTCCAGGAGGCAGTGAGGACCAGCATCACTTTTCCCCGCTGGCACCTTTGCTGTGGCAGCAAAAGCTGGACGTTTGTCTTTTTTGCTCCAGACAGCGCCGAAAGTGAAAAAAGGTGCTTTTGCGGATAGAGTCCTCAGGAAAGCAGAGAGGGCCAAATTGTCTGGTGCATTTGAAGGGGTTCCAGGAGGCAGTGAGGACCAGCATCACTTTTCCCCGCTGGCACCTTTGCTGTGGCAGCAAAAGCTGGACGTTTGTCTTTTTTGCTCCAGAGAGCGCCGAAATTGAAAAAAGGTGCTTTTGAGGATAGACTCCTCAGGAAAGCAGAGAGGGCCAAATTGTCTGGTGCATTTGAAGGGGTTCCAGGAGGCAGTGAGGACCAGCATCACTTTTCCCCGGTGGCACCTTTGCTGTGGCAGCAAAAGCTGGACGTTTGTCTTTTTTGCTCCAGAGAGCGCCGAAAGTGAAAAAAGGTGCTTTTGAGGATAGACTCCTCAGGAAAGCAGAGAGGGCCAAATTGTCCGGGCATTTGAAGGGGTTCCAGGAGGCAGTGAGGACCAGCATCACTTTTCCCCGCTGGCATCTTTGCTGTGGCAGCAAAAGCTGGACGTTTGTCTTTTTTGCTCCAGAGAGCGCCGAAAGTGAAAAAAGGTGCATTTGAGGATAGAGTCCTCAGGAAAGCAGAGAGGGCCAAATTGTCTGGTGCATTTGAAGGGGTTCCAGGAGGCAGTGAGGACCAGCATCACTTTTCCCCGCTGGCACCTTTGCTGTGGCAGCAAAAGCTGGACGTTTGTCTTTTTTGCTCCAGAGAGCGCCGAAAGTGAAAAAAGGTGCTTTTGAGGATAGACTCCTCAGGAAAGCAGAGAGGGCCAAATGTCTGGTGCATTTGAAGGGGTTCCAGGAGGCAGTGAGAACCAGCATCACTTTTCCCCGCTGGCACCTTTGCTGTGGCAGCAAAAGCTGGACGTTTGTCTTTTTTGCTCCAGAGAGCGCCGAAAGTGAAAAAAGGTGCTTTTGAGGATAGAGTCCTCAGGAAAGCAGAGAGGGCCAAATTGTCTGGGGCATTTGAAGGGGTTCCAGGAGGCAGTGAGGACCAGCATCACTTTTCCCCGCTGGCACCTTTGCTGTGGCAGCAAAAGCTGGACGTTTGTCTTTTTTGCTCCAGAGAGCGCCGAAAGTGAAAAAAGGTGCTTTTGAGGATAGACTCCTCAGGAAAGCAGAGAGGGCCAAATTGTCTGGTGCATTTGAAGGGGTTCCAGGAGGCAGTGAGGACCAGCATCACTTTTCCCCGCTGGCACCTTTGCTGTGGCAGCAAAAGCTGGACGTTTGTCTTTTTTGCTCCAGAGAGCGCCGAAAGTGAAAAAAGGTGCTTTTGAGGATAGAGTCCTCAGGAAAGGAAAGAGGGCCAAATTGTCTGGGGCATTTGAAGGGGTTCCAGGAGGCAGTGAGGACCAGCATCACTTTTCCCCGCTGGCACCTTTGCTGTGGCAGCAAAAGCTGGACGTTTGTCTTTTTTGCTCCAGAGGAGCGCCGAAAGTGAAAAAAGGTGCTTTTGCGGATAGAGTCCTCAGGAAAGCAGAGAGGGCCAAATTGTCTGGTGCATTTTGAAGGGGGTTCCAGGAGGCAGTGAGAACCAGCATCACTTTTCCCCGCTGGCACCTTTGCTGTGGCAGCAAAAGCTGGACGTTTGTCTTTTTTGCTCCAGACAGCGCCGAAAGTGAAGAAAGGTGCTTTTGAGGATAGAGTCCTCAGGAAAGCAGAGAGGGCCAAATTGTCTGGTGCATTTGAAGGGGTTCCAGGAGGCAGTGAGAACCAGCATCACTTTTCCCCGCTGGCACCTTTGCTGTGGCAGCAAAAGCTGGACGTTTGTCTTTTTTGCTCCAGAGAGCGCCGAAAGTGAAAAAAGGTGCTTTTGAGGATAGAGTCCTCAGGAAAGCAGAGAGGGCCAAAATTGTCTGGGGCATTTGAAGGGGTTCCAGGAGGCAGTGAGAACCAGCATCACTTTTCCCGCTGGCACCTTTGCTGTGGCAGCAAAAGCTGGACGTTTGTCTTTTTTGCTCCAGAGAGCGCCGAAAGTGAAAAAAGGTGCTTTTGCGGATAGAGTCCTCAGAAAGCAGAGAGGGTCAAATTGTCTGGTGCATTTGAAGGGGTTCCAGGAGGCAGTGAGAACCAGCATCACTTTTCCCCGCTGGCACCTTTGCTGTGGCAGCAAAAGCTGGACGTTTGTCTTTTTTGCTCCAGACAGCGCCGAAAGTGAAGAAAGGTGCTTTTGAGGATAGAAGTCC